>NC_062200.1:1235000-1275000 GCF_912470025.1 Vespa velutina | reverse complement strand
GTTCGTTCGATCGTACCGCATACAAAGTACGTTCATTCGGAATCACTCTCAGCGAATCATGTGCTGAATCGTTTAAGAAAGCGCCGTTTTCTTCGACCTTCCGGTTGAAGGGAGAAAGAGGGAGAGAAGGGAGGGAGAAACGGGAGGAGCTGGAGGGAGGAAGGGGTTGAGAGAGAACTTTTTTGCGGTCAACAAGGAAAGGCATATGTGGGATAAAATGGAGAATTCTCAAACGAGGAGCACGCATTATTACTTGGCGTTGTAACGCATATTCGTTGGTTGTACGTGAACCGAATCGAGAGAACATTCCATTTCTCTCCGATCGTTGAACACTCGTGCGACTTCTCTCTCTCTCCCTCTCTCTCCCTCTCTCTCTCTCTTTCACTCTTTTCCTCTCTTTTGGTTTCGAGTACTATGTCATAAAAATATTCTTTTGCAAGGATAATGTATAGTATTCATCTCGATTATTGTACCTTGTCGATCGGATCTGAAAGAAAAAGAGGTAGACTACAAGAGAGAGAGAGAGAGAGAGAGAGAGAGAGAGAGAGAGAGAGAGAGAGAGAGAGAGAGAGAGAGTGAGAGAGAGAAAGGGAGAATGCGAGTGGCTACCGTCTTTGATTATCAAGAAGGCACATTTTTCTTTGCGCACGACTAAAAGATGCGGTCGTCGAGATAAGAATGACCGAGGATCCTTCCCGCTAATTTTACCTCCGTGCCCGTTTAAATTCAAACGCTTACGGATCTTTTCCAATTATACGAAAAGCGTATATATCCATGAGAATTTCGTTAGATGATAAACCTAATAAGAAAGAACAGTTTTAATTATTCATCGAATTATTGGTTAGCTAAGTTAACAGCGAGAATTCGAGTCTCCGATGATTCGACCATAATAATACTGATGATTCAACGAAACGCGAGTCAGATTTTGAAGAGAAAAATCTTTCGTTTGGAAAATTAGCCGTCGGCTCTAAGCTAAGTCGGCTTTCGTAAGCTCTCCTTCGGTATCCAAGCTGTAATGGTTCGTGGATATTCTACTCACGATCCATAGATCGTTGGGTGCCGTGGTAGCTGAGACTGCCCGCTGAGAGTCCCAACACTATCGGTCCTGGATCAGGCACGGATTTCAGAAGCTACCAACTTATATATATCCACGGCGTTTATGTACGTTTATGCCTGTGTGCGGCGGAGTCTTTACGGACCCCCTGCTGCATCGGCACAACGCGACCGTTGCCGAAGATCCGTCGCGAAAAGAAAGAGGAACTAACGTTCGACCTTTGACCTCGCCTGGACACCGATATTCCTCTTCAAAGAGGAAAGGCGTAAGACGACGACGACGACGACGACGATTCACGAACGATTCGCAGTAGTTTGAGAGAAGAACTTTTCAAACCTGGGTAGGAGGTGAGGGGACAAAAGGTTGAGGGGAGCGGGTAAAGTTTCCATGGTGTACTTACAACTGACATAACGTTTAACTATTTATAGATCCGAAGAGATACTTTTCTCGATAATATACTAAAAACTGTCGTAGGGAAGGGGGATAAAAATATGTATGTATAGGTAAGCGTACGAAGAGGACTGAATGGAGAGGGGAGGGGACACGATCTCGAAGAAATATCTGAGATTTCTTTCATGGTGGGAGGAGGGTGTGTCAAGAGTACGGCTCCTCTGTTTTTAGATATAACCCCTTCTCTCTCTCTCTCTCTCTCTCTCTCTCTCTCTCTCTCTCTCTCTCTCTCTTTCTCTTCCTATTGCCGCGATCTATCGACCGGTCGAAAATCGGAGAGGAACCGCATGCGAGTTGGTGGACGTCGTTGTCGTCGTCGTCGTCGTCGTCGTCGTCGTTGTCGTAGTCGTCGTAGTCGTCGTCTTAGTCGTCGTCGTAGTCGTCGTAGTCATCGTCGTAGTCGTAGTCGGCGTGCGAGAGGAGAGTGTACGGGCCCATTTATCATACAGGAAACAATAGGAACTGGCAAAACACGTGCTTCGCGCGCGCTCTGTAAAACCGCCAGAGAGAAAGAAAGAGATAGAGAAAGAGAGAGAAAAAGAGAGAGAAAGAGGGAGGATCAAGCAGTAGAAAAGAAGGATGCTGGAAGAGAAGGGTGGATGGAGAAGAGAGCGGGTTCGAGATACATAATACGACGAGGCAGCAGGCGATGCAAGCAAAAAGACACAGAAGTGCTGTGGTTGCTCTTCCACCATAGGAGAGAAAGAGAGAGAGAGAGAGACAGAGGTAAAGAGAGATGAAGAACTAGAGAGAGAAGAAAAGAAAGAGAGAGAGAGAGAGAGAGAGAGAAGGAAAGAAGGGGGAACGGTCTCCTTCATTTGTTAAAACAATATAACAATTCATTTTTGTCACATCCACTGGCGAAGGCCTTTTATTGTGATGGGACCGTCCTCGGGCGAGCTCGGAATTGTTTCACCGCTGGGCAAACTATTGTCAACTCCGGGCCCATTCTTCTTTCAGGGCCGTACGATACTTCTTCTATCGGTTCCACCATGTTATTCTCGGCTTCTTGACTTTACCACTCTCTCTCTCTCTTTCATAAGAAATATATATATATATATATATATATATATATGTATATGTTTACTTTTGATAACATTTAATTACTCTAGAAAATGCCTGCTTTATTTTATAATCAGAGATCTTTTTCTTTTCTTTTTTTTTCCTCCTCTTAAATCCATTTAACAGAGATTCGTGTCAGCGCGATTATTTGAATTTGGAATTATAACAGAGGAAATTTGTATTTAAAAAGATATTTTTCATGAAAGTATACGTGCTTTGAGATGCCCTCGAAATTCGAGTGCTTGCAATCGTCTCGGATTTACATTCGTTTCTCGAATTAACATCGCGGCGAGTAAGTTAAGCGTAAGGACGGGTCAGGGCCGACGTTCGCGAACGTCACGCGACTTGCTTGAGACACGCGAGGACTTTGTTTCTTTCTTTCTTTTTCTCTTTATACTTTTTTCTTTTTCTTTTTCTTTTTCTTCTTTTTTTCTTTTTATTCTTGGCTTATCAGTCAGCCGTCGAAGAAAAAAGTCGAGCTTCTATGGGCTTTCAGGGAGGATATCTTGGTGAATGTGTCCTTGTTTTTAGAAAGTTAATTAACGAGCTTCTCCCTCTGTTCTTTGCTAAAAGCCGACTTCTTTTAGGTTCCTATACCTGATACATATATTTCACACAGGGCACGCTCGTCGTCAGGATTAGTGTTGTTGAAAACGATTCGCAGTTTACGAGACCGTTCGATTTTCTTTAGAGAGTTTATATGTACATATATATATATATATATGTATATGTATATGTATATGTATATATAGACACACACGCACACACACACACCCAATACTTCTTGGCTAAACCTCTGAAACGTTCGTTTTTCGGAATATCCCCGTTGCATTCCCTAAAGTTTAAGAGCGACGATAGATTCGCAGCGAGGGAGACCATTATGGATGAGCGAACTAAAGCCGGTCTTCCTGGTCCCTGCCATAAGTTAGCTGCCACCGGTGGGAGCCGGCTTGCATGAGAGATACTCGCAACGGCACATTATTTACATATTTATACATTAAACGTTCACCCCTGCTATGCGCGCGCGCGCAAGAGAGAGAGAGAGAGAGATAGAGATAGAGAAAGAGAAAGAGAATCTTACGCGAGATACTATCTTTACCGCGGTTCAACTTTCAAAAGGAAATCTTACAAACTCGATTATATATATATGTTATTGCATTCGATGACAGTATTCAATTAAAATGATCCCTAATTTCTTGCGATGTATCATCCGAAGGTTTTAGCATCAGTAATCATAATCGTTGAATCGACTGAAGAAGAAAAAAAAAAAGAAAAAAAGAGAGAGAGAGAGAGAGAGAGAGAGAGAGAGAGAGAGAGAGAGAGGAATATGTAATACCGATGAAAGAACAATGTTGTTGACCTATCGAAAGGGGGTTGCGTCCGGTGTCGGGTGCCGTTGAAGGAGTAAAAGGGAACGATCCATAAAGAGAGAACGCGTGTATTATTCACGTGGCTACCGTGGCCTTGGGAAAGGCTGGTCTCGCGATAATACGCGTTAACGACTTTATCGCGTTATAACTGCTTGCAAGCTTGCCCTCGCGCGAGCGATGGTGCTGGGCGGCCCTGCAAGCAAACGAGGAAGGAATTATCGATCGAAGTCCGAGCGGCCGGAGAGCACCGATGGCGTCCACGATAAATCTTCATAGTTCCTTCTGACACGTTTCACGTGGCCACCGAGCGTTATCTTGGGGGGCCGCATGAAATATGTCGGAAGCGCTTTTCTTTCTCCTCGAATATCGCAAGCTCACGCTCGACGTTCGAGAAACGAAACGGTCCTCTCTCTCTCTCTCTCTCTCTCTCTCTCTCTCTCTCTCTCTCTCTCTTTCTCTCACTCTCTCTTTCTTTCTTTCTTTGTACATACACCTACGAACGAATGGATAGGTAAAAAAGGAAAAAGGGAAAGAAGCAAAACATAATACACGTGAGCTCGTCTATCTCGCGAAATGACGGATCGATGATGCATTAGTAACGACTTTATCCCTTTGGACGTTATCGCGAGCCTATCGTCGCCACTTTTTTCTTTTTTCTTTTCTTTTTTTTTTATTCGCTCTACTCGCTCCTCTGCGTGTTCTTTTTTTTTCGCCTTTGCTCGAAGGAAAGGGTAACACGTTGAGAAACTCACGGACTACCGGAGTTCCCTCTTTTGTATCCACGACATAGCTGCTAATTTAGGTGGCAACGATCGAACGTCCTCGTCGTCATCGTCGTCGTCGTCGTCGTCTTCGTCGTCGTCGTCGTCTTCGTCGTCTTCGTCGTCGTCGGTCAGCGATAAAATTCAGGCAGCTCGTTCGAGAGGAGTCCGTCTGAGAGAAGAGTATCCCGTTGATATTTCGTATGCGATCCGCGGGGGCCCCGTCAAAACGCGCCGACCGTGTCGCGCGAGGACTCTTCCAATAAAACACACGCTAGCTGGTCCGAACCAACTCCTATGAGTAACTTTCGCGGCGCTGGAATTCCATGAGAGAAAGACAGACAGAGACTGAGGTATCACAAAGGGACCGCTTTGAGACCGCAACCCAAATGACCAAGAGACGATGCTATTTTCGTTAAAACTGTGTTATAGAATTTTGCGAGAAATTCACTAACCGGCGTGGGGGGTGGAGGGGGAACTTTCAATATTCGGGGAACCATCTCTGGATTCCAATATTTCATATTTTTTTATTTTTATATATCTACGTCATTCTCTCTCTCTCTCTCTCTCTCTCTCTCTCTCTGTCTGTCTCTCTCTCTTTCTCATTCCCATCCTTGCCCCCTTCTTGCTTTGACCCCTTCGACTCCTACCCCTCTCCAAGTTCAAAGTTTATACACGGGCATCCCTAGGAAGCGTCGAATTTGGCGCTGAAGTACGTGCAAGATATCGACCTTCCTATCCGGCATAATTATGCAAAAACACGGTTGGCTCGGGTCCACGAAACGGGGGATGAAGGAAAAGGGCAACTCGCAGATTCGAATCGGCCAAGATCAAAACAGCGCAGACGGCTTGGACAAATTGTTAGATTTATGGATCGGGTGGTAAGACGAGGATAGGGGTGAGAGACTCGTAGCTTCTGCTTTTGTTATCGTCAAAATCTCCGTAACTTCCGAGAAGGAGAAGAAGCTGAAGTAAAGGAGGAGGAGGAAGAAGAAGAAGAGGAAGAGAAGGAGAACCGAGACTGTAAAATGTCTGTGAACCTTCAACTCGATTATAATCCTAATGACAGGAACGAGATGTGGGCATAATTTGTATTTAAGAAAAAAAAAAAAAAAAAAAAAAAAAAAAGAAAGAGAAAAAAGGAAAAAAAAAAAAAAGGAAAAACGACAGTTTCAATATCGATGAAGCTTACAGCTTTCAAATGTTAAATTTATCGAAATAATTAATTCATTATCAACTAACTCGTTAAAAGCTGGCACGTTGGGAAAAGGTCCGCATTATACTCTTGATCCCAAGCTGGGATATAAGGTAGATGAAATTTTCCACATTCTTAGTAAGATCCAAAAACTGAGGACCCATGGTATGGGGACATGGAATAAGAATGCGAGCTTCCATATATTAACGTCCTACGGGTTCTCTTGGTTTCTGGCAACGTGAGTCATGTCCAGAAAACGACGTCTTGGAAATGGGCAGGGTCTACGATGCAGGATCCCTTCAAACGAAGACGTACGAAACCAAGACGTACGACGTATCTTTGCCTCTTCACTGGATATAGACTGGGTCTCTTTCGAAGGTCCACTATAGACCCAACGAGTGAGAGAAAGAGAGAGAGAGCGAGAGAGGGAGGAAGGGAGGGAGGGAGGGAGGGAGAATCGGCACTATTCGACGAAAGAGGAAACTCCAATGAGCCATGGAAAACGACGTTTAGATTCCTATTTGCGATTAGAGGCCGCGCGTACGCGCCTTTCCTACGTGACGAGATTTCTCAAATTGCGGATAGTGGAAGTCCAGATCGGCTTTCCGTAGCCAGCGAACGTCCTCCATTGACCTTTAACTACTTTACATCAGTCGATTCAACAAATCGATAGTCACGTTTTACTCAAGCATCTTTTTTTTCTCCGAAGTTCAACGATCGATTGGAAAGAAAGAAAGAAAGAAAGAATGAAAGAAAAAAAAATGAAGAAAGAAATGAATGTATATATATATATATATATATTTTTTTTTTTTTTTTTTTTTTTTTTTCATTAGCGAAGAAGTAGATACAGAATTACAGAGGTATTGTTGCTCCGAACTGGATCGATCCAGCTTGCTCGCTCGTTCGTTCACTCACCTTTTTCTTATTTGCCAAATACAAGGTGGTCATGTAGAAACAATCGTAATTACAAGCCAGGCCATTGGGACAATGCGTTTCTCGGCATGGGGCAGGTGGTGTCTTTCTTACCTCCTTCCATGCACCGCACAAGGTTAGCGATGGCTACGAATGGCGAACGATCCGTTCGAATCGATCAAAATTAAATAAATACCTTATATATCAAAGATAAAAGTCATTAAGAGAATTTAATTCGAATGAATCCAATTAATTCGATTTTAACAAAATATATACTTGTATAGATTTTGTAAACATTACATAGATTTATCATATGGTATTACGTTTACACGTCAATGAGATAAATCGATCTAACAGATTATCGAATAATCCTCTTATTCCGATTTTTATCGATCACTGTGTAATCTCTTTGAGATAATTTCGAAAACTTTCATATAGGCTTCCGATTTGAGTTAGACCGATCGATTTCTATACGTGATCGTTCTTACACGTTGCTACGACCGCGAGACACATCACGCACGTGGTCCGAGAAGATGATTCAGCGAATAGTCGAGCAGTCTGAAAGCAAAGGCAAAGAAAGAAAGATAGAGAGAGGGAGAGAGAGAGAGAGAGAGAGAGAGAGAAAGAAAGAGGAAAGGAGGACCACAGGTCGGCGGCGCGTAAGTCCTCTAGGGCCTTAAGGGGCCCGTTTCTCGCGCATTGTTTCAGACCCCCGCAGGGCCGTAGCCTCGCGAGTCATTCGGGAGAATTAGTTCGTCCACGGGGGGTTCCTTGTTACGATGGCCGAACCCTCGCCTCTTCTCTCCCTTCCACCCTTCTCATCTCCTCATCGTCTTCCTCTCGATTCGTTCGAGATATGACTACGCTTTCCTCCCGCGCAAAGAGGGTCATCGCGACACGTGAGAAACTCTCATCTTTTCTTTCTTAGCCAAATCCAATCTTTTCAACATCCGGTATCTTTCTACGATCAACAACTTCTTTCTTTATAATCTTTCCTCTTCATTTTCTTTCTTCTTACATCTTTTACATTACGATTATATGTATAAATATATACGTATGGATATGCGTGTTTGTGTGTGTGTATATATATATATGTGTATATTTCTATATTCATTGGATATTAGAAGAAGCAATGTAGAGAAAACAAAAGAGAGAAGAAGATATATATATATATATAGAGAGAGAGAGAGGGAGAGAGAGAATTATATGTTTGGATAGTTTATATACAATCTAAGGAACTCTCACATACGAAACTATCTAACATATAGAGAGAAGAGTCATCGGCTTGTTCGGGTTGTAATTTGAGCGTTTAGCGGTCGTCTCCCGCGGGGTAAGATGAGATTCGATGAATTCAAAGTCATTCTTGTAAGAACAAGAGGAACAAGGTATAAACGATTCTAAACAGCATGGCGTTGCGTAATTTTTATTTAAGAGTTGGCTAAATCAACGTTGAATCGCAACGATAATTTCAAGAATACTTTTTTCCTTCTTTTATATTATTCATTCCTTTTTCATTTCCTTTCTTTATTTATTCTAAATCTTAATGGAACGAAAGAAAAATAGTAATATATATATATATATATATATATATATGTATTTGTTTTAATGTATCATAACGTTTCATATCAACCGATATCTAATATTTAATTACGAGCGAAAACGGGCGGCACACTTGGAAGGACAAGGCGAGGCGTGAACGACATGGATGGGGCGTTGATTTGACGACACTCCCATCGAGGCTGCTCCTTTCTCGAACGCAGAGAGGAGAAAAGTTGGGACACGCTTGCATGCATAATGCATCATTCCGCCCGGTTGTACGGCCTTAGTTGTGTGCAGCATCGTCGTCGTGTCGTCGTCGTTCTTCCGTGGCAAAATCTTACGATCTGGGCGTCGCGACGGCACCTACACATGGCGTCGACCCTTTCCCATTATTTTAGATAAATCTCATTACGTCAATTTTTTTTTCTCTTTTTCTTCTTTTAAACAAGTTCATTAACCAATTCGATATTTAATGTTTTTTTTTTTTTTTTCCTTTCTTTATTTTTCTCTTTTTTTTTGTTTGTTTGTATTCCTTTTTCTCACCCGCCACAATTGCGTATTCTTTGGAATAAAAACAAAAAGAAGAAGAAAAAAGAAAAAGACAATGATTAATTGAATATTCAAGTAAAGGACGAAACGTATTCGCAATACTTTCGTAATTCGTGTTATCCAACCGTAACCAACCGATTACTTGTTGTAACGCAAGAAAACCAGCAAGGTCGAACGAGGATATATTCTCGATATCGATGAACCGACCGCTATAGCTAATTAATTAACCCTAATTATCAATAATTGTTCGTCACTAAGGAACGACCGCTATCAGATATCTTTCTCCTTACTCTCGCTGAACCTGACCCACAACCTGGATAATTCCAATTACCGATCTACCTTCTTCTTCCATGGGTCTATCTTCTTTACCTTAAAGTCTACGAGAGAGAGAGAGAGAGAGAGAGAGAGAGAGAGAGAGAGAAAGGCGGGAGGAGAGGGAGAGGAGAGAGCTGTGGTTCTCTCCTATCTCATCTTAAAGTTCTTCTTCGTCTTCGTCTTCTTCTTCTTCTGCATCTTCTACGTACTCTTGCGGATTTTCAAGGTAGAGAATGATACTTTGAAAGAGGAGATGCTTGTTTAAAATCGGAAAAGCGAACCGGAAAGTAAGGGGCGTTGAAAATGCGAACGTCTTTCCGCGTTGAACGTTTATCGATAAAACGCAAAAGCGATCAGAGTAATCGATTGATGTGGTAGCAATGGTGGATGCTGTGTGCTCACCCACCAGAACATCCCTACTGGCTACTGGCTTCTTCTCTTTCCATGGTAGATACGCCATCTTCTCTTTCTCTCGGGGTCTCTCTCTTCGAAGCTGGACTCGATCTGATATCTCGTAACCGCCTCCATCGACTATCGCTCTCTCCTGTCTCTCTCTCTCTCTCTCTCTCTCTCTTCTCCGTTTAGTTTACTTCCTTTGCTCTCACTTTCTTTCTCTTTCTCTCTTCTCTTGAAAATAAGCACGATTTCTGTCGCACTCTTTCTCCCTCTCTCTCTCTCTATATATGTATATATATGTATATATATACATATATACATTTATATACGTGTTTATCCATCTATCTATCCCTGTCTTCGCATTGGCGCGTCCTCGCCTTCTTCTCCACGGTCCGTGAGTTCTCGTCGGAGTTATGCCGGGGTCAAGCTCGAGGCAAAGTCACGCGGTGATCTTTGAAGCACCACTGAGGCTGATTCAGAAATCGTTAGCATTCTATCGAGATCGAAGAACTTTCATTTGATCCAAATGAAGCAAAAAAAAAAAAAGAACAAAAGAACTATATTTCCATCTCTCTCTCTCTCTCTCTCTCTCTCTCTCTCTCTCTCTCTCTCTCTCTCTTTCTCTATTAATCTCAATTGATTAACAATTTTCGGCCCAGATTCAAACGGGAAAGTCGTTCGATGATAAAATTATACGTGTACTTTACGCTTATCGAAACGACGCTCATAATGATCTGAATATCCTGTGAGGATCGTCTCGCGTGGTAAGGAGACCGTGACAGGTCACGTGACAGACGGGAATACCTATCGCTTTTATACGGGGTGGTCCCACGTCAAGAAGGATTCTTCTTTGGTGGAACTCGAGGAGAGGCCCACCGACACTAAAATAGACGAAAGATCGGCCAACGTCGACTACTCATGCGGAATCGCTAACGAGCCGGGAGAACACCTGAACGATGGATGGCCAGAGTTTCAGACAAGAGAAGCAAAATATTTTCGTGAGAAATCTTCATGATATTTCTTTAGTTTTCTTTCTCTCTCGACTTCCTCTCTCTCCTCTCTCTTTTTCTCTCAATGATGATCTTCTACGATTTCAATGCCAACCAAGATTTTTCTCTTACTTTTTGTTTTCTTCTTTTTCTTTTCTTTTCTTTCCATTCTTTCTCAAACATTTTTCAATCGAAGAGAATTCAACTGAGAGAGAAAGAAAGAGAGAAAGAGAGAGAGAGAGAGAGAGAGAGAGAGAGAGAGAGAAAGAGAAAGAACTTGAAATAACAGCACAAATTGTATTTGATTTTGTCCCAACGCGGTAGTACGTTACACGTGTTGGACCGGCACGATACGATCTTCGCTCGGTATCGATTTCACAAAAGGTCCTTCTCCTACCATCTCCTATCTCCTCCTTCTCCTCCTCCTTCTTCTCGTCCGGGTACCTCGTCCTTTCCTTCCTGTCGACGAGCACCGAATTACTGGTTCCTTTATCGATAACCGATCCACGTACGTTTCCTCTTGGATCGTAGAACGAACATTCGAACATGTATGGATTTATTGTAGATATTCCCAGTGAATCTAGGGAATAGAATTTCAACGATTTAGCGGACGACTTTTTACTTTTTCTTTTTTTTTTACTTTTTTTTTTTTACTTTTTTCTTCTTTTTCTTTTTTTTCTTTTTTTTTTTTTTTTTTTGCAAAGTATCGAAATAATTCTTAGCAAGGACATTAAGAAGAGGGATCGGTAGAGAGAAAGAGAGAGAGGAAGGAAAGATAAAAGGAGAGAGAGAGAGAGAGAGAGAGAGAGAGAGAGAGAGAGAGGATTTGGTTCCCGGGAGGTAGAGTGCGGTCCCAAAGTAAAGGTAGTTCTTGCCGGAACGCATGTCCCCCGCTTGTTCGACCATTTGCTCGCATCCCGTGTGGTCCATCGATGTCCCCATTGTTTCAGCCTGTGGTCGGCCGTATTCAAATTCGCTCGTTTCGAATTGGGTCTCTTCCCCAACTCTTTCTCTCTCTTTCTCTCTCTCTTTCTCTCTGTAGAGTCTTCGTCTTCCTTCCTTCCCGATGTAGAACGAGAAAGGCCTGGGGAGGATAAGACGTGGTGTCGGTGTCGTTACTGTTGATAGTTGTAGTGTGGATTCTCTGTGCTTGGAACTGTATTATTGTGTGTATGTGTGTGTGAGAGAGAGAGAAAGATACATCGAAGAGGAAAGTGGACTCTGGAACGAAGTGTGTAATACTGCTTGCGAGAAAGTATATGTGTGTGTGAGAAAGAAAGAGAGAGGGGAATAGTGTCCTCAGAACAGAGCATAAGAGAGAAAGAGAGAGAGAGAGAGAGAGAGAGAGAGAGAGAGAGAGAGCGAACGATTGGAATAAAATATTCACAGCCGCGGTCCGAGCGGGGCCTTAATTGCGATCAGACGCGATCTCGGATTCCAACGGCTGGTGGGCCCACAAACCGAAGTTAAGCCCCTCTGATCCCTCCTCCTTTCTTCTCCGTCTCCTCGTCAGTCGCCTCTTCTTCTTCTACTTCTTCTTCTTCTTCTTCTTCTTCTTCTTCTTCTTCTTCTACTACTTCTTTTCCTTCTTCTTCTTCTTCCTTTGATTTCTTGTCCTTTCACCTCTCCTCCCTTCTACCCTTCTCACTCCAAGACTCCTTTCGTCGTTGTCCCAACTCCTGTTTATCCTGTTACAATGAGATGTATCGACCTGTTCCTACCGTCTACGAGCTACGAGCAAGTCCCGAAGGATTATTTAATTAGCCAAGGTAGCTTAGATCGAAAACTCATTTCACCAAAGAGAGGGAGATAGAGAGAGAAAGAGATATAAAGACAGTGAAACTTTTTCATTGTACAAAAGTATAATTTTCCTTTGGTCGATCGTGATCTTATTCAATAGAATATGTAGGTTAAAGGATCTGTCAGCAAATTGTATGGAGTTGAAGAGACACTGTCAGACTCCTTGAGGGGGTCTAACCAAGTTGCTTGATGGACGTCGGCCACGTCGAAATCTCTTCCGCATTTCTGCCAGTATGCGGCTGAGAGGCCCTGAAGGAGTCCACCGGCGCGGCGGATCCTGGGAATCTCGGATTTTTTTCTCTCCTTTCCGCTTTCTCTCTATTCGTTTCTCCGCCTCGTTGGCGGATGTGAACGCGACGATAAGGCCGGGCACCGACGTACGTGCGTGACTCTCTCTTTCTCCTTCTTTCTTTTTCTTTCTCTCTATCTCTATCTCACTGTTTCTCTTTCTCCTTCTTCTTCTTCTTCTTCTTCTTCTTCTTCTTCTCCTCTTCTTCCTTCTCCTCACTCCTTCTCCTTCTTCTCATTCTCCTTCTCTTTCTCTTTCTTTTCTTTGAACGCTGCGAGCAACGAGAGAGCCGCATTGTTCCAACCAAGCGATCTCCCGCGTATGTACGTACGCAAGACGTATATTACATTGTTCCATGAGCCTGGAATTCGACGAGACTCTGTTACTAAGATAGTTAGGGTGGAGCTCAAAATCGTCTGCTCGTCATTTTATTTTATTTTATCTTTTTTGCCTTTTTTTTTTTTTTTTTTTTTTCTTTCTTCTTTTTTTTTCTTCTTCTTCTTTTTTTTTTTTTTTTTTTTTTTTTTTTTTATTTAATGATTCACGACTCTTCTTTACGTTTCTGCATTTTTCTTTTCTTCCCGTCACGAATTTACGCGAAAGCTTCGGTAGCGTTCTTTTTCTTTCTTTCTTGTTTTTTGTCTTTTTTTTCTTTTCTTTTTATGTATATATATATATATTAATAGGCCCGAGTAATCAGTATGGCGCGGTATTACGTTTCCCAAAAGAATTTTCTCCGCATTGATCTCGATCACGATTAAGGTAGGATGGCATGCTCACGAGGTGCTCGTGGTACTCGGCACCTCTTCTTTCTTCGTTCGCTCCCGAAGCGCGATCGGCTCGAGAGAGTTATGCCAGACGATTTATTTCGAACCACGAAGACTTTAGCTCTCGCTGGAAGTGGAGAAGAAGAAGAAGAAGAAGAAGAAGAAGAAGAAGAGGTACACGGTGAAGGAGGCAAGAGGCAAGAGAGAACTGGCTAACCAACGAGATAGAAGTCCAGGAATGTTGGACGCTCTCTTCGGACATCGCTATTTCGAATCTAGACGGCGTGGAACTCGTAGAATGAACCTCTGAGAAAAGTAACGGTAGTGATAGCCTTCTCGATATAAATTATCCATTGACTCGTGTCATTGCTCGGCACGTTCGGCTTAGAGAAGATCACCTGGTAGAACACATCATCGAAACGAGTAAATCTTTTCTTGAATGTCGATGATAATGTGACGTTTAGGATCATTATACGAAGAGAGCGAGCGAGCGAGCGAAAGAGAGAGAGAGTTTCTTTGCCCAATGTGATCGTTGAATTTTCGTGATTTTTTTTTTTCTTTTTTTTTCCGACAAACAAACTGTCCGACCACCTATCTCTTCTACAACAGATACTGGTTTTATCATTTTTCAAAGCAAAAGAAAAGAGAAAAAGAAGAAAGGAAGAAAATAAATATCAACCTGTATTCAATTTAAAAAAATAAATATCATAGGACACGATAAAATGTTGAAATAGGTTTGAGGTGAAATATGATTTGAGGTGACCAATTTCCCTTTCCTAAGGCGTAATATGAAACTTGAAAAAAATTTCCAAAGAACGTGTATAGTCGGAGCAGTGAAATTTGGAGAAAGCCACTTCGCGTTTCGTTCCAAGTAAGTCCATCCATGATTCTTCCTCATGGTGTCCATGGACCACAAGACGGAACGCATTGCTATGCGCCTCGTCGTACGACCAAACCGAGGAGGTCGTACCTGTCTTCGCAAGGTCACAGCATAAAGCATCCCCCTCCGAGAGGCTCGCGCGAGTGTATTCTTCTCTTTCTTTCTTTCTTTCTTTATTTCTTTCTTTCATTTCTTTTTTCCTTCGTCCTCTTCTTCTTCTTCTTCTTCTTCTTCTTCTTCTTCTTCTTCTTCTTCTTCTTCTTTCGAGGTTGACCACGAGCGGTGCGTCGCTCTGCTGCCGCGCTAGAGAAGTGCTGCACCAAGTAATTGGGATTCTACACCGGTTGTCTTTAGAAAGTGTTGACTTTTGAGAAGATCTTCATGCGGATACGCGACGATCCTTGTTTGTCCTCAGACTGGTTCCCCACTATTATTCCCTCAAACGAGCCACGAGCTTGTCCTTTAGGCAATTCACAAAGAATGCGTGTCATTATATAGATGAGATTGATCAAAATCTATCTACCACCTATACAGAGATCTCCATACGCGATAACTCATTCACGTGGAAAATATTAATTTAACAAGCTGAATGAGAAACAACAATTGAATTTTATTCATTTAAAGTATCTTCCCCATTCCCTCCCCTCCCCCTCCCCTTCCCCCTCCCCTTCCCCCTCCCCTTCCCCCGCTCCCCTCTCTTTATCCTAAGGCATTTATCGAGAGTCCAACGATTTCTTCCGGGTCTCCATTCTTAATCTGTGCTTTTTCACAAAATCCTTTCATATTGTGTGATATTATGAAAAGACTAAGGTAACTCGCTGTCTTACTGGGAAAACTCTCAGAGAATATTACGCGTTACGATCGGTGCGTTACGTTTGTTCATCATTTACAATAAACTCCTTCTTGTTGCGCAATTATTTCGAACTCGTTTTAATATTATTTATATGTTATAAACTGCCATTAATTTTATTGATAATCCTTGAAAATATTTTTAAATGGAAAACGTTTCAGAAGAAGAAGAAGAAGAAGAAGAAGATAGAAGGGGGTTGGTGAGGAGATAGGAAGGGGTGGGAAGAGAGCAAGAGATATGCGTGACGAGTGGATGCGCCGAGGCGTCGGACGCATTACGAAGGGGCCACGATAAAAATCTCCTTACTCTCGCGGTGTGACCAGAATTACATTATTTTCACTGTGAAATAATGCACCCGAGGTCCTGGGAGAGTGTCATCTAGGGCCCGCTATACATTTCAATGAGGCTTGGCCAATTACACCGTAGATTTACGTAACGATCTTTCGGAGGCCCGTTTTGCCTTTTTTATATATAATAATATGAAAACGCGCCGTGATTATTATTATTTTTTTTTTTTTTTCTTTTTTTTTCAACATTAATGTACAATATATCACGTCCAATTATTTTTCAATTCAATTCATTAATCGTCGAGAGCACGATTTTTTATCATCCTTTTTTCTTTTTTCCTTTCTTTCTTTCTTTTTCTTCTCTCTCTCTCTCTCTCTCTTTTTTTTTCTTTTTTTTTTTTTTTTTTTGTATAAACGTATAAAATATTACGAATGAATTCACACGCGGGGCAATGTTTTTTGCCGAAGTTATGACGAAGAGACGTGTAAGGAAGGGGGGAAAAAAAAAAAAAAAGAAAAAAAAAGGAAAGAAAAACTTGAAGAATAAGATTAAAAAAAGATACGTTTCTTTACGAAGATAAATTAGTTTTAATTAATTTGCGGCATGTGTAATATCTTCATTTATATAGAAGTTAGGTTATCATACACAACGTTGATCGTCGGATACTAATTCGTTCATATAGGATATGGCGACGCTACTATCATCGTAGCGTCATATATTGTCTATTCTTTATTATTAGGTATGCTCTACGTATCCGCGCATTATGACGTGCGTCTAAACTTTGCGAAGATCTAATTATCGTGCACGTTGACGCTAGCGTGTCTATTTCCGTTCATCGAATCGATACTGAAAAAACATTGCACGTATAAATTTCAATTCGTGACAGATCCCTCACACGATTATATTCGCTTTAGTCCACGAAGTTCAAAAGCGCTAACCAATCATTCATTCAGTTGGGCCTACCTTTATTATTTTATATTATTTTTATATTTATTTCTTTATCCTTCTCTCTTTTTCTTTTTTCTTTTTTTCTTTTTTTTTTTTTTGCTTTTCAGTCTTTTTCTTCTTTTTTTCGTTTTTTTTTTTTCGGGCAGTTTTCTTTTTTTTTTTCTTTTTTTTTTTTTTTTTTAATTAAAAACAACGTTTTTTTCCATAACACATAGCGTTTTTTTTTTTTACACGCCACACCGTTACTATTATTTATCTAGATTTCAGACCCGATCGAAATCGTAGAGCTTTTGCTCGACTAACATCTCTCCCGTGTCATTACGTAGCCGCCTTGGTATAATAAACTGCTACTCTACGTTAATAATATAGGAACGCGATATTATTTCTCGTGACGGCAACAAAGTATAGAAGAGAAGAATATAATGAAAGGAGTTGGAGTTAAATTTCGATAAGCGTGTAAAAGAAAATATAAAAGTAAAACGATCGAATTTTTAATTACACAGAAAAAATTACGACAATTATTATTGACATTTTATAATACAACGATAACGATCTAATGCGGTTTAATATAAAATTGATAAGGTTTTATTATTTTTCTTTTCTTTTTTTTTTTTTTTTTTCTTTAAACTTCTTCTTATTTTATTAATTTTTCTTACTTCTTCATTAATTATCCACGTATGTGTCTCTCTGTTTTCCTCTTTCATGCGCAAAGATAAAAAGGAATTCTTAATGGTATCTTTCTTTCCATCGGTCGAGGCCACAACTCTACTCGAAATTAATATTTGATAAAGGTCGCCATTGATCGGTTTTATGTGTCCTTGTTAAAAGAAATTTTCTCTTTTTATTACAATTTCTATTTTTTTTTTTCTTTTTTTTTTTTTTTCATTCCATCTATCTCGACCAACGTAATATCATATATAAATTAATAATTTTTCGATCGATTAGGAGCGTCCGTCGGAAAGAATAGACATTCGAATTTTCGAATTCACGTTAACGAACTTCTCTCTCTCTCTCTCTCTCTCTCTCTCCCTCTTTTATCAGGATCCACGATCATTTTATACTCGACGTATAAAATAAGGGAAATAGATAGAGAGAGAAAAAAAGAGAGAGAGAGAGAGAGAGAAAGAGAGTTCATATCCTCTACGCATGGCCCTATAAAATGAAATAAAGTACGAGGTTCGCGTATTGTCGTGAGACTTGTGGACGAGAATGAGAGCAAGAGAGAGAGAGAGAGAGAAAAGGCGGGGGTAGTAACACGCTACTGAATAAAAAAATAGGCCCATTAATTCATCGGCTTATGTCTCGCGGTCACACGTTCACGCAGACTCGTCACGCGAGCTGAAGCCAAGAGAGGAGAGTAAGTAGAGTCGCGTGTTAGCGGTATTTCGCCTTCGTGAAAAAAGAATAAAAAAACAAAAAGAAAAAAAGAAAAAGAAAAATGAGAAAAGGTAACAAAATAAAATATATTAAAATAAAATAAAATAAAATAAAATAAATAAATGAAGAAGGAAAAGGTATGATAGCAAGTAAAGAAAGATAGAAAATGGACAAAAGGAGAAAGGCAAGAAAGAGAAAAACAGGAAAAAACAAAAAGAAAAAAATAGAAGAAGAGAAAAGCTACTGTCCGACGAGCACACTCGACCGTGTCCGTTTGAGAGATCTCACGGATAAATTACAACGTAACGTCGGATACCAACGTTCGTACACGCAGAATTATTCTTTTTCTTATTATTACTTTATTATTATTATTATTATTATTATTATTATTATTATTATTATTTCTTCTCTTTTTTTCTTTTTCTTTTTTAATTTTTTTTCCTTCTTTCTTTTTTTTTTTTTTTTTTTTTTTTTTTTTTTTTTTTTTTTTTTTTTCTTTCTTTTTATTTGTATTTCGTATATAGACTTCCGCACGTGGAAATCGCTAACGTTCGTGCCCCCTAATTAATTGTGAATCTAATGAAGATTCGTGCACCGTAGTTACCATTACTAATACTATTATCATTACTATACCGTAGTATCTCTCAAAGTTTCTTCCTTCTTCTTCTTCTTCTTCTTCTTCTTCTTATTCTTCCTCCTCCTCCTCCTCCTCCTCCTTTGCTTCTTCCTTTTGTTTTTATTTTCTTTTTTTTCGTCTTTGTCTTTGTCTTCCTCTTACGAAAAGCTAAAGAGAGTAGGTACGTATATTTATTATATATCAGGCAATTAGTTTTAATTGCTATCAATGTGTCAGTCCTTGCAATAATCTCGCGTAACATCGGGAATTTTAAAGAGACGCCTTTAACTATTCGAGAGGGTACATAGAAACCTGTTTTGCTTTGCGGTATACTATCTTTCTCTTTCTTCCTTTCTCTTCCCTTTCCTTGCTTTATTTCATTCTATTTTACACATATGTACTTACACGTACAGTAATAGGTATGCACGCTTATATATTCTCTCTTTGCAACTTGGTAGAAAATAAAAGAGACCCAGAGAGACAGAGAGAGGAAGGGAGAGAGGGAGAGAGGGAGAGGGATACTCCATGTTTCCTTCTGGTAGTCCAACGAAGTAAGAATACATTAGTGAATTAATTAGAAGGACAGGCGATTTTAATTAGCACGACAATCGGAACTATGACACGTTCAATTATCGCTAATGATAGTTACCGAGTTATCGCACGAATAATCACGATGTCTCCCGCACTTTTCTTTCATCGAAATCTCAATGATGACACACAAACGAACGAACGAATAAACAAACAAACACAAACATGTGTATTTATATTAACCATACTACATAGAGATCATCAATGGTACATTATTACGTTAGATATATGTATGTTTAATATGTTTTCACGATTATCTAAAATATCTTTCGATTGTTTTTACCATCTAACGATTTACAGATAAATCCTTTTAATAAATGATATTTCAACTTTCTTCTATCAATTTTGCCCCTTTCATTGTGAATATCGCATTTGAGTATAATACCTATATTTAAATATTGAATAATTCTTGAAAGAACGTAAAATTTTCATTCTCTCTTTTTCCCTCCCTCTTTCTCTATTTTTTTTTTCGACGTTAGAAAATGCCACCCACGTGGGCGTCGCGGCGACAGCGATTCACGGAGAGATTCGAAGGAGTTATCAGGCGATAGACTGAAGGATCGTCGTCGCGAAGTGACATAATGCACGCGCACCGATGCATACTGATTCATTCACTTGCCATCGTAGAAGTTAACTCAACGCGCGGCATTTTCGAATAGAAGACCTCTCTCTCTCTCTCTCTCTCTCTCTCTCTCTCTCTTTCTATATATATATATATATATATATATCTTCTTTCTCCCGTTCATTTGACTATACCACGCATGTAAAACGCAGCAGCAGCTGCTAGAGAACCCACGGGGCCCTTGGTTGCGGATGCAAGCTAGTCTACGTGCTTCGTTTCGGCTATGCACTTACTCACTTACTCACTTACTCACTTACTCTCACTCACTCACAACATCGTTTGATGTTCCCGTGAATAATGTACCGAGTTTTCACATAAATCCTCAAACTTTCTTGAAAGCCCGGTATATATATATATTATATATATATATATATATATACGTGCATACTTGGTACCTACATACATACACTTGCGGGAGAGTGCGACGGCTTAACACGTGCGAGACGATTTCCTTGGAATTATGCTAATTGCCTTCTCCGAAATATCTCTTTATATATATATATATATATATATATATATATATATATATATATATATATATATATATATACCATTTCTATTTATCCGATGAAAATTATTACGACTATTGAACTGTTAGGTAGATAAGTAAATAAATAAGTGAGCAAGTAGTTATACATAGATACATCCACGATTTTCGAACGATCGAATGTTATAACCGAGACAACGTTTAATAAACGACTTGAACATCGATACTGATATATATTTTCTAAACTAATGAAATAACTTTGTAAATTAACAAGTTTATGATTGGCATTGGTTTGGATCGAATCAAGACTGATCAGATTGGATTGGCCTGTTAAAAATCTTGGCGATCAAAAATGGTGTCTCTCTCTCTCTCTCTCTCTCTTTCTCTCTGGAGGTAACAGAAAGGTGATTGGTAAGGTCCAAGCCATGTTTCTTCGCCTTCGTCTCGGCACGAAGGTGCAAAGACGTTACTCAAAATGTACAGCCGTCGATCGCTGGCATCCTACGGAACTGCCGTTCCTGAATTAACAAGTACTCGTTGTGCGCTCGTATATCACATAAGGTGTCAACCGATTCAGAGAATCGTTTCCCCCGATATCTTGAAAGCCATTCACGAAGGGCAAAAGAGAGAAAGAAAGAAAGAAAGAGAGAAAAAAGAGAGACCCGTCGCACGTCGCGTTGATCCGTCTGTGTGTCCACTTCTCACGAATAACATTCTCTAAACGTAAAGATTTTTCAAACAAAATCATTCAAAGTTAACACGTCATTCATAGTTAAAGGTATCTATTAATATTTCGATTGAAAAAGTCTTGGTTTCTTTTTGTTTTTTCTTTTTCTATTTTTCTTTCTTTTTTTGTTTTTTTTTTTTTCTTTTATTTTCATTTTATTCCATTTCATTTTTTTTTCCCCCCAATAAAGAGCCTCGAACGATCACATATATCTAATCGATTCGATCAATAGATTGATCGATCGATATATTGATCGATCTATTGATCGATCGATCCAACATTTTTTCAAACTGAACGTCTCAATCTCTGTCGATTATTCGTCGATCTTTCTCTCTCTCTCTCTCTCTCTCTCTCTCTCTCTCTCTCTCTCTCTTTCTTTCCTTTTTCTCTTTCTAGGTCTCTTGTTTGCTTCTCGAACGAAGGCGCGATTAGCGTTAATTATCTCGACGGTTTCACGAGAAATCAGATAAAGCGTTTACTTAATTAAAATCAGGAGAGGAACGCTCGTTCGTTCGTTCGTTCGTTCGTTCGTTCGTTCGTTCGAAAGTAAGTATACCTCACTGGCTAAAATTGAAGCGTTCGATCGTGACTTACGATACGTTACGAATACAAATCGATTCTAATTTAATCGTCGACCGCGATCATAGGTAATATGAAAATAATCATTTTACGATTATTTATCGATAATGATAGAGGAGAATATTTCTCTTATAAAAGGAAGAAAGGGGGGGAAAAAAAAGCCAAGAAAGAAAGAGAGAAGAAAGGAAAAAAAATGTTTACCTTTATAAATCCATTAGATTCTTACGATCGGACACACAGTTTATGCCCTCCGATGAATTCGAATTTTTGGACGAAAAAGAGGAGGTATGTGGAATAATGATTATGATAATAAATAGAGATTTAAAAAAAAAAAAAAAAAAAAAAAAAAAAAAAAAAAAAAAAAGAGGAAAGAAAAAAAGATTCCTAATGGAAGGAAGATCCGAAGAAAAAGACGAAGTTTTCGCGTATGTCTTTCTGTATGCGTGCGTGCGTGCGTGCGTGGGTGCCTGTATATGTATATGCGTTTGTTTGTTTGTTTGTTTGTTTGTTAGAGAGAAGAAAGAAGAAGGTTCGTTCGTCGACGAGGTGACGAACGAAAGAGGAAGGTTCGCTATGCCTAGTCGCGAGACTACTCGAGGCGATTCAAAGGAGGAGGCGCTCCTCGACACGCGATGTAGCGTGTTTAAGGCGCGGACTATTCCGATTGGTCGTTCCCTTCTCGGGGCGTCCATGGGAGCGTTCTTCCGATTGGTCGCTCGACTACCTAACGAGGCCTCATAGCCGCGGACGAAATAATAAACCGGCACCACGCGAACCCTTCTTCTCCTTTGCCGCGTACTTTTATTTCTATCTTTTCCTTCCTCCCTATCTTTCTTTGTCTCCTCCTCCTGGAAACCCCCACCCCGATTCATCCCACCCCATCCCACCCTCTCTTTCTCTCTCTATCTTTTACTATCTTTTCTCTCTCTCTCTCTCTCTCTCTCTCTCTCTCTCTCTCTGTCTCTGTCTCTGTCTCTCTCTCTCTCGTCCGATGCATCTCGCCTATTGCTCGTTTCGAGTCCCTCTTCGTGTTCGATTAACTCCGATTCATTTCTTTTCACATCGAATTTCAAATAGCCCAACGCTTTCCCGCCAATTTTCCCCCTATCTTTCGGCGGGCAACCAATATTTCCTTCGAGCAACAACCTATTTATCGGATTTCTTTTTTTTCTTCCTCTTTTCTTTCTCTTCTTTTTAACGTATCGATTACGCGCTTACACGTACGCGAGCGCGTGTTGTATCTTTGCCTGCTGTCCATCTTTTTCTCTCTCTCTCTCTCTCTCTCTCTCTCTCTCTCTCTCTGTGTGTGTGCGTGCGTGCGTGCGTGCGCTCGTGCTCGTGCTCGAGTTAATTTTCTAGGAAAAATAGTTAACCTTCTCAAAATGCAAGAATCGTAGATAATCGATGGCCAAGTTGAATGCCAGTCTCGTTTCAGGGCAAGATTCCAAATGAGTTTTTCCCCGGGCATCCACTTATGTTTTAAACTAGTTTCTATCTCTCGTTCATCGCGTGCTCGGCTTAATGGCCACCAGAGCGCATGCGGAAATCGTAGGAAAGTTTGCATGAGAAAAAGAGCGGCCGCGATAGTTAACTCGCCTGTTATCAAAGTTTTAAACGGGATGCCATTGATCGGGCATGACGTTTCCTATAAAGGTAACCTCCCCACGTTTCTTTTTTTTTTCTTTTTCTTTTTCTTTTTCTTTTTCTTTTTTTTTCCCACCTCCTTTTAATCCTCATTATCAGTTTCATAAGGTAATTACGAGTAAATTTTTCTTCTCTTTTTCGGTTCTTTTTTATTTCTTTTTCCTTCATTTTTTTTTTTCACTCATTCTACTTGTAAATTTTTATAATAGCCGACTTAGCTATCATTCAACTGATACGTTTTATCATTGATAAGATTATATTATTATATGTTTATAAGGAAACATTTGTTTATCTCGTAATGAGGATAAAACATAATTATGTTTGGAACATTTATGTTAGTAAATTCGAATCGATATCAATTATGATAACCACTCACCCCATTTTGTACCCTTCATCTTTACTTTTCTTCTTCTTAACTCGTCTCTTTTTTCTTCTTCTTTTCTCTTTCTCTCTCTCTCTCTCTCTATCTCTCTCTTTTTGTCTTCTACAGGCGAGATCGTGTAAGATCCTCTTGAAGAGCCGCTCGATTGTAAACAAGGGCTAATCAGCTTGACGCGAGTCGTTAAGATTAGGAAAGGACAAGCCAGCGGGATTCAGTATGCAGCGTGGATCACATTTTCTTTTTAAGAATGGGACGTTCTTCCGAGAACGAGAAGGATCAGTCTCGTCGTCCTCGCGTCGGCTCGCGACTCTCCTATGCCTTTTTCAAAAAGAAGAAAATCGTCGTTCTTTCTCTCTCTCTCTCTTTTTATATATAATTTTTTTTCTCTTTCTCACACCGAAATAAAAGCGCACGCTCATGGAATTTCCTTGAACCTAGCCTCTCTGCTTTTTTAGCACTCTCTCTTTCTCTCTCTCTCTCTCTCCTTCTCTATATCGCTCGTTTTCTGAAAGACCGGTCAGAAAAGAATTATAATCCATTCGGTGAATCCTCAGGATCGTCGCGTTCTTACCAGAACTTAGAACGTAGGAGCCTGCAAAAATCCTCCTTCTCGTTATGTTTTCACCTTGAAATTATCATTTTGAACGAGTTCTCTTCGTATATAACAATGTGAGAGGTTCTTCTCGTCATTCCAAGACTTGTGTGTATCATCATCATTATCATTATCATTATCATTTTTCTTTCTCTCTTTCTCTCTCTCTTCTTTTTTTTCCTTTCTTCCCTTTCTTTTTTTCCCCCTATGAAATTTTTCAAATCGTCCTTTAGCAGGAGAACAAAACCGATCCTTTTTTTTTTTTTTTTTTCCTTTCTTATAGATTCCCCTTTCGTTCGTTAAGATAGAGCCACTTGACCGCGGACCCACGGATTGTTTTCAAAAGTTACCATCTAACTACCACAAATGCTACCTACCATCACAATGATAGGTGGTACCTACTTACTTAGTTGCTCGTAGTCGAAGAGATGAAAAATCGTCGAGTTAATGGGCAATATAATAATTAGCCGCTTGACCCACGCCCTCGAGAAAAGTAGAAGTAGAAGGGAGAAGAGAAAGAAGAAAAAGAAAAAAGGAAGAAGGAGAAGAAGAAGAAAAAGAAGAAGGACGAAAAAGTTTGTCGGGGGTAGAAGAGAAGAAAGGGTCGTCATCTCTCTCTTTCTCTCTCTCTCACACACACAAACACACGCATACACCTTAGTTCTACTTCGAAGACTGGACCTCACTTAGCAGCGATTTGATGCATTTAAAGCGGACCCACCTGGTGCGTTCGCTTCATTTTTCCCGAACTCCATTAGCTGCCCGTACAATTATCTCTCGCCCTCCTCTACCTTTCTCTTTCTCTCTTTTTCCTCCTCTTCCACGTCCTCTTCCTTCTCTTTCTTCTTCTACTTCTTCTACTTCTTCTTCTTCTTCTTCTTCTTCTTCTCTCTTTGGCCTATTGTCCGTTTATATCCCAGACCCGGAGAGGTTTATCCGTAGAGATGAGTATGATGACGAGAGAAATGCAAATACGACCAAGAGAATTTCACTCTTACTCTTTCTCTCATATTTTCTTTATTTGTTTCTATTATAAAAACATTCTAAGAAAATTGATCGTCTCAATACGAGAGATGAATTTTATTTACTTCAACTTTAATAACGAGCTAGTAAACACTTTCTCGTCTATTAATAATAATAATAATAATAATAAAAATAATGATAATGATAATAATTTTTATGCTGTAATATTTGCGGAATAATAATATTGAACGATAGGAGTGCAATAAACGATGATATTATAACAGAATAAAATATTAATTTTACTTCAAATAGAATCACGAACACGTGAACGCTTTCATCTTATGCATTATATAACTGATAATAATGATAATAATAATAATTTGTAAGTTTGCATGGATGTATAATATTGAACGAGAAGAAGTGTGCAACGAGCAATAATAATAAGAAGAAGAAGAAAAAAAAAAGAAAGGGATGGAGGGGAGGGGAAGAAAAGAAAAAGAAAAGAAAGAAAAATAGGAAAAAGAAAAAATGAAATAAGAGGAAGGCAAAAGAAAGATCGGATCGTCTTTGGTGCGGTACATTAGCATAAATCTAATATGGCACACGAAGAAGGGGTACAATGCGTTATTAGGGAAGACCGGTAGAAGGAATGGGCCACCGACTCGATCGAGATCATGCGCCATGATACGTCACAATGCTTGCGTATGCTCTACTTAACATAATATAATTGACCGCGTGCGATTCAATGGATTTTGCATAATAAATAAAATCCTTCTTAGTGAGATAAAGAGGTAGGTAAGCCTCTCTCTTTCTTTATCCTCCGAGCTTTATCCCCTCCATATCGATAAAGACCTTTGAAAACAATCACGTTGACAATAAAGAGGTCAACGTTTCCGAGGGAAGGGGGATAAGTGAAAAGATGAATAAAAATAAAAAAGAAGAAGAAGAAGAAAGAGAAAGAAAACTAGATCTCGAAGTTGAGTTTTCTAATTTTTTTTTTTCTTCTTTTTTTTTTTTTTTCTTTTTTTTTCTTTTTTTTTCATCCCTTTTCCTTTTACTTCCATTCAGATCCAAATCGTACATACAACACACTGTGATTGGCATAGCAAACTGGATTTCAGGACAATTTAATTAATAAGATTGAGATCGATATATCTTGATATGCATGTATGTATATATATGTGTGTGTGTGTTTGTGTGTGTGTGTGTGTAGAAAAAGAGTTAGGATCGTTCCTGCCCATCCTCCTCCTCCTCCTCCTCTTCTTTTTCGTTCTAGAAGAAATAATCAAAAAATAGTAAAACAAAAAAAAAGAAAAAAGAAAAGGAAAATCAATAACGAACGAATAGAAAAAGAAGAAAAAGGGAAAAAAAAGAGAGAGAGAGAGAGAGAGAAAGAAAATGATCGGAGAGGATATAAGTGGACGTGTCGATGCAAGATCGGCATGACAGTGAACGTGTTAACAGGAGTCCTCCTGATACCAGCCGAAAATCTCGTGGTCGTTCGATCGAAAGAAAACAAATAAAGAAAGGATATGGTTGGTGGAGATGAAAGAGATGAGGGGGAGGGGGAGAAGGGAGAGTGGAAACGTCGACTGTGATGGCGTAGAACGAAGAAGAAGAAGAAGAAGGAAGAAAGAAAGAAGAAGAAGAAAAAGAAAGAAGGACAGAAAGAAGAAGAAGAAGAAGAAGAGGAATAGGGGTGCACAGGGGGTAGAGGTAGAAATGTGGCCCAGTATAGCCGTGTCCTTAATTGACAGGCTGTGGTCCCGTGTCCTTCGGCTTCGTGGCAGGACCTCGTTAGCGCGGGGCTTCGCGGAGCGGAAGGAAAGAAGAAAAAGTAGGAAAGAGAAAGAGAGAGAAACGAGTAGGATGGCAGTTAGAATGGCATCCGTAGAGCGTCCGCAGGATCTACAGAGCCGAACGGAGAGACGTCTCTAAATTAGTCGGGACACATTATCCTCGATAACGCGTAGCTACCACCGGACGAGCCTTTAGATCGAGAAATCGATCGTCCTCGGAATCTAGCCTACGCGTGCAACTAATCGTCCTCTCATGCTTGATTCTTTTACCTATGGTCGTGACTCGATAAATATATATATATATACATATATATGTATTATGTACATGTATGTAGTTAGGTAGGTAGATACCTTAGATATCACTGAGCGATTTTACTATTTTATTTTCCGATCTATCAAACTACGTGTATATATATGTATATATATACATATATATATATTTAATTCACCGATTGTTGTGATCATTTTATCAAAGAAATTTTTCAATCAATTCGTTTCGAATAATTACGAACGAATTGATTGATTCGTAATTTAATCGATCCTCGATAATGACAAATAATATTGTATTATTAAGGCGAATAAAGGACTTTTGGTTTATGTCTAACTACGATAAAGAATCGTTTAGAAAATAAAAGAAGAATCGAAGGAGGGAGTATATATATATATATCCCGCTCATCCATGTCTAATTGATTTTCTCCAGCAATTTAATTATCGATTCGTCGTCGCTCCTCTCCGTGACTACGTATTCGAAATCCATTTATCGGGAAGAACCGATAGAGAGAAGGGAAGGAATTAGCGTTTAGAGAGATAGTAGTAGTAGTAGCAGCAGCAAGAGAAAGCTCGTCTTTTATCGTTTAACAGCGATCTAAGCATCGATTAGGCACGTAAAGAGAGTCTTATCCTTTTGGTTTCACTGTTTTCTTCACTGAGGATTCTACTAATAATATCCGTTGCTCGCTCGCGTTTATATCTTTCTCTTATCGGTTAACATGCTCGACACTGAAAAATGACATACTTGGACTGCTAAACAAGTGAATTATATTTAGAAAGAGATGGAGAGAGAGAGAGAAAGAGAGATAGAGATAGAGATAGATATCCTGAGTGAGAGAGAGAGAGAGAGTGTGTGTAAGAAAGAGAGAATGCTTCATCGCAGGTGGAACGAAGTAATTACCAGCGAGTCAGAGTAATCAGGGGCCCCTTGGCGCGTTAAATGCGAGCGAATGACCGCAAAAGTAGTCTCGAAGTAACTTCTCTCAGCAAGTATCATAGACACATCCTGGATACCTTCAGGATGACGAATGTACGCTCGTATAATACGAAACGTGCGATAAACACGCGGCTCAACGCGACGGCTGGAACGCGGACGTTTCATTGAAATACCTTTTTAATCGAATACGATAGTTAAAGCCAACCAAGGCAAGACGATATCTCATTATGGGGCCCTATACTTCTTACATTTTTACACTTCGCATGAGATTTCCGGATGTTTCTTCTAATGTGTTATTATTATTTTTATTATTAAATATTATTTTCGTTTGTACTTGTTGAGCATATATGTAATTATGTGTATATATATATATGGGGCTGTGTATAAGAGGAACTAGGGTGTATTCAGGGCATTTCCTTTCTTTTGTATGTGTCTTTTTTGTTTATCTCCTTTTTTTTGCGATCATGCACTTATTACGTTGCGGATCGACATTTTTATACTTCTCATGAAATTTCCGGATGTTTCTCTTAACT
This sequence comes from Vespa velutina, assembly GCF_912470025.1. Classification (NCBI taxonomy): domain Eukaryota; kingdom Metazoa; phylum Arthropoda; class Insecta; order Hymenoptera; family Vespidae; genus Vespa; species Vespa velutina. The sequence goes on along the minus strand of NC_062200.1, from coordinate 1,246,469 downwards.
TTATTACTATTATTACTATTATTATTATTATTATTATTATTATTATTATTATTAGATATTATTTTCGTTTTATGAAAAATTTACGTTTTCGTACGTACGTATGTATGCAATTATATGTCCTGTACGTAACGGACGAGGACATATCCCTTTTCCTTTTTGTGTATGTGTGTATTTTCCTTCCTTTTTTTTTTCTTTTTTGCAATCATGCACTTCTTACGTCGTGAATTATGTTCACGCTACCTTAGAGACAGTCGTTCATTTTCTATGAAATATATATGTTTGTATACGTATTTATGTATATGCGGATGGTATGCTTCAAGCATTTAAGAATACTTGGCGCATAGCTATCGTTTTTGCATTTCTTGCTGCTATCCTTTAGCGCCCCAATTATCTTCCTAACACCCTAGATGCACCTGCTTACTTCAAGGTCGCTGACACTTCGCAAGTGTGATCCATACAATGTATTAACATCAAACTCTTATTCTTTATTCAATCAAAACGTTAAGGAGGCGTCTCTGATAATATTATTATTATTTGTATAATAAATATTAAATATCGTTTTGTTTGATTTTCGATCGTATCTTCTTCTTTCAGTTCTATGCTTCTTGTTTTTCAAATGAGATTTATCTTAAGTTATCTCTCTCTCTCTCTCTCTCTCTCTCTCTCTCTCTCTCTCTCTTTTTCTCTCTTTTGAAAATCTATCAATTCATATCCCTTTGTCATACAAAATGGTTTTGGAAATACGATTTACACTTTTCTATAACTCTGCCAGTAGCTAGAATCCTTTTCTAACGGAGTCCTCCTTCTAATATATTATAATTTGTCTCGAAGACATTAGTGTTTTTCAGATCTCCCGTGGTTAGGGAGAGATACCGCACCCTCAGATTTTTCTTCTCCTCCCCCCTTTTTTCTATTTTTTTTTTCCTCTTCTTTTCTTTTATTCCCACGTGTCTATTCCCCATAAAGAAGCGTCATTATTTTGACCTATCCGTGATTATTTCAATTCATGCTGCTATATGTATATATATATATATTTTTTTTTGCTTCCTTTTTCTCAACAAAGAGAAAAAAAATTAAGATCGATTATAAACGTTATCGATTATTTAACGTTACTTACCCTATACCCACGGATATAAAATTTCTCTTCGAGTTTATCAACTATTCTCACGGAAGATCATTTTGTGCGATATCACGCGTTTACTTCGTCACTATTGATTCGATTAATCGATCGATCTAAAATTGTAAAAATTACGATGCTTCGCGCGCTAATTTCTTTTTTCTACATTGAAAAATTGAGGGAAAACGAAGCGATATGAAAGAAAGCAAACAAAAAAAAAAAAAAAAAAAAAAAAAAAGGAAGAAGCAAATTTACTTTCGTTCGCTTTGTGCAACGAACGAAAAAACAAAAGAGGAAGAAAATAAAGAAAAGAGAGGGAAAAAAGTAACAGCGGAGAAAAAGGGAAGGAAAAGAAAGAAGAGGAAAAAAAAAAGGGTCAGGATTCTTCTTTTACCTGAGTTAAAAGAATTCGCGTCGTGTTTTTAGGGAAAAACGTCAAGAAGATTTAGTTCGAGCGGGCACGAAAGGATCCATAGGACTTTTCGACGTTAACACGCGCTCTCCTTTTTCCCTCCTCCTCCGTCCCACCTTTCTATTTTGTATCCTCGTCGCGTTTCCCCCTATGGCCCATTGGGAATGATTTGTGAATTGTTCTGCACGAACGAGCTTGACGTTTCTAATTAATACCTGCGTCTGGTGACACGCGGCAAAAGGAAGGAAGGAGGGGGGGAGGAGGATGTTGATTTTTCTACACGAGGATTATTACATGGCGTTTCAACTTTTCGTTCACGAATTTTCACCTTCAAACGGAGACAGATAAAAACAGAGAAAGACAGAGACAGAGAGAGAGAGAGAGAGAGAGAGAGAGAGAGAGATAGGGGTACGAGAGGATTATGAAGGGAGTGGGAGAAATCATCAAGGTCCTTAAAACACATGTAAAGGTCGTGAGAAACGTCCTTCCGTCTTTTCTCCTTTTATTTTCTTTCTTCTTTTACTTTCTCTCTTTATTTATCTCTTTCTGTTTTCTTTTTTTTTCCTCTCCCTCCCTCCCTCCCTCCCTCCCTCCCTCCCCCTCCCATCGATCCTCCCTCTCACTCTTTTTTTTTTTTCTATCTTTTCCTTCAAGTCGCACACAGGTGAAGAAGAGACGTCACCTTTTCATTGTTTTAAAGAATTTCTAACGGGAAGATGTGGCCTCAGGTAGACGACTTTTACGAGCTTGTCCCCGACGCGCCCCTCGTAATTTCAAACTCCAACTCGGAGGTCCTCGTTAAATGTTTAATTCATTTCTCTTTCTCCAGGAGGTACTACGTCTTCCTTCTTTTCTTTTCCTTTAAATCTCGGAAAGGAAAGAGAAAAAGATATATATATATATATATGCGTATATGTGTGTGTGTGTGTGTGTGTATGTATATGAACATAGAACAGAAACACACGGACGCAGACAAAGGCACAAAGGCAAAAACAAGCAAGTTTCATCGAGAAAAAATAATATCGTCTTATTTTCATCTCTACGACTGTTTTAAAGCTAGATATAATAATATAAAATAAGAAGTTGAGTTCAGTAAGTCGTTGAAAAACAAGTTCACATAGATCAGTAGAGAAGGCTTTGGTCCATACGATACGGTCAAACGATAGAGAGGAGCTGCAACTCTCCTGTTCGCATATTGTTCTTTACTTAGAAGGGGTAAGAGCGAGTTGGTAGTAGGCTGTTGAGATAGAGTAAAGAAAGTGAAGGCAAAGAAGAAGAAGAAGAAGAAGAAGAAGAAGAAGGAAGAAGAAAAAGAACAAGAAGAAGAAGAAGAAGGAGGAGGAGGAGGAGGAGGAGGAGGAGGAGGAGGAGGAGGAAGAAGAAGAAGAAGAAGAAGAAGGGTGACCGGCTAGGACTGAAACGAATGATAATGCGGAGGATATCGTATTAAAATCTGGCGTTACCTAGGCCCCAGCGCAACGAGTCCTGGGCGCCAAAATAGATGGACCTCGTTACAAATGGAATGGAGTTTATAATCAGTATCTCTCCGGTGGCATCTGTGTGCCCCGCGTTGTCGAGTAGGATACCAGGAAGGAGAATGAGAGAAGAGGAGGAAGAAGAAGAAGAAGAAGAAGAAGAAGAAGAGGAAGAAGAAGAAGGAGAAGGAAGGTAGAGGTAAAGTAGAAGAGGGAGGGTAAAAGATCCGTGCGCTTGTTGCTGGCTTCGACTCTTCTGGTTCTGGTCCTCGCTTCTCCGTACTCGTTTATATCTCTCTAACCGGTGCCTTTTTTCTCTTTCTCTCTCTCTCTCTCTCTCTCTCTCTTGCTTCTCTGTTTTGCCTCTTCTTCGTCTTGCTCTCCGTCCGTGTTTCTCTCACCGCTCGTTGCTCGCTGCTGCCACCTGCATGCGAGAAACAAGTCCAACAATAAGATTGTAATGGTCTCCGAGACTGCACCGTATTTATCATTGCCCATTGTTTAGCAGCGTCAGGTTGCACTTTTTTAAATTGAATTCTTGCGTCTCCTCTGTCTCACGCAGATATCCTTGTGGTTTGTAGATTGCTCTCTCTCTCTCTTTCTCTCTCTCTCTCTCTCTCTCTCTCTCTCTCTTTTTGTTGATCGCGAGTGGTCTGTCCAAGTACTCTCGGTACACTTTGCGGCTCCTCACGAGGAAGAATATCGTTCTTCCGGATCTTAAATTTGTGTAGAAGGCTTCGACATGGTAGAAGGAAGATCGGTTGGTCCAAAATCGGTAGTGAAAAAAAGAAGCAAAGGATACAAGAGAAAGAAAAAGAGAGAGAGAGAGAGATGGGTGGGCTAAACAGGCAATCGGATGAAAAGGAAAGATCGAAAAAAAAAGAAAAGAAAAGAAAAAGAAAACAACAGACAAATACGACAAAGATTGACAGAGTAAATGAGTATCAAAGTGATATATATATATATATATATATATATATACACGTGTGTGTGTGTGTGTGTAAAAAAAAAAGAAAAAGAAAAAATATTATCTTACGACGAAGGCAAAAGTAGGCAGGTAGTAAAGAGAGAAAAAGGAAAAAGAAAGACAAAAAAGGAAAAAAGAAAGGAATGAATTTGTATAAAAGGAACAAGGCACGTGAGTGAATGCAGAAAGGTTGTGCATGGGAGAGAGAAAGATGTAATACCATGGAAGGAAGGTGCGTCCTTCGGTGTATCCTTCGGTGCATCCTTTGGTGCATCCTGCACGGCATATTTGCATGCCGTCTGTGCAAAGTAAGTCCGAAGGGGGCGTGGGGATCCTCTCCATTGGTTCACCATCCGAGTAATGGTCGCTTGCATTAGCTACTCCACGGAGCTCCGCGGGCCGTCGTAGCCAAAGCAGACTCCAATAATTCCTCCTCCTCCTTCTTCTTCTCCTCCTTCTCTTCTTTCTTCTTTTCTCTCTCTCTCTCTCTCTCTCTCTCTCTCTCTCTTTTTCGTTTCAATATTTTTTCTTTCTTTTTTTTCTTTCCCCCTCTAGAAAAAACTACTCAGAGTCGTTTTTGACAAATGCATCGAACACTCGCATCGATCGTGAATTCGTAGAACTCGTAAATGAAAAAAAAAAAAAAAAAAAAAAGAAAAAAAAACGATCGAATAATGATCCAGATAAACGCGACTTTACGCATATTTTAGTCGAATCTTTGTATAACGAAAGAGAAGAAAAAAGAAAGAAAGAAAGAAAAAAAAACGAAAAATAAATATCTTCAAAAAATAAAATATTATTTAGTATCTCTTCGACGAAATTTTTATAATTAAAAAGAAAAGAAACAATTCAGGGTGAACAGGAAGAGAAGAGTAGAGGAGTATTGTAAAGAAGGAGAATAGAGGTACGGAGCGAAGGCAATGTACTCGAAGAGGATTTTCGAGTTCACGGAGGAGGCACCAGGTGAAAGACGGCTTTCCGCGTGGACTGAAGCGTGACAGTGCTCGTCCAGTCCAGTCGAGAGAGATAACGATCCCCACGATCTGGATCACAAAACGCATCTACAGAGTCGTGAATACAGGCTCGCAGGCATGCAGGCGCTCACGCACGCGACGCATAGCCATCAGACAGACAGAAAGAGAGAGAGAGAGAGAGAGAAAGAGAGAGAGAGAGAGAGAGAGAGAGAGAGAGATTTTGATCTAGCCATGAACGAGGTCGGCATATGGGACTTCGTTCGTGGGACCAGCGAGTCATTTGGCCGATTACTAATTAGCAAGTTTGCGCGAGCGTGAACCCAATTTCTCTCTGTTGTGTCCACGGAAGGAAAGCCGGACGCGACGGGCCTTCATGATAATGCGAGACACATCAGACCCGTATATGCGATATCCCGAATGACGGGACACTTCTATATCGTCTGTCCCTTGTTCTCTCATATACGATATCTCGATGTAGAAAGATCGCAAGAACCCTTATGCGACAGTTAGAAACCATATGCATAGTCTTAATGAGAAGAAAGATATCCGACGTATTAAGTTTTATTGTCTGACGTGCAAATGCTCCTTGAGTAGTCTTCCAATGTTATTCATGAGAACGATCTTTAATCCTCGATCATGAAGAAGGAGAGAGAATTAATTGAAAGAGACATTGAGAAAGTTGAGTATCTTTCTTTAGGATTGTCATCGTCACAATTGGATTTCGTTCGATTCGATGAATTTATACAATTTCTTGGAGATTTCATTGTCGTATATGGGATAATTATTAACTTTTATTTCTTTTTTTCTTTTTTTTTTTTCTTTTTTTTGTGAAACAGCATAAGGAAGTGTTCGTTTGATACGGGACAAAGGAAAAATCAAAAAAAAAAAAAAAAAAAAAAAAAAAAAAAAAAAAAAAAAAAAAAGAAGAAAGAACAGAAAAAAGAGATACAAAAGAACACGAACGAAGATTGAGAGATTGGCCAATCGAAATTGACGAGACGTGAAACGCCAGGCATACCACGAACGACAAATGCGCGCTTCCACTTGTCTTCGGAAGACAAAAGGTGCTAACTCAAGAAGCCACCGAGCGAGGAAGCCTCCGTGAGAGACCTTAGTCGTATATTCTCTTCCCCGGTTAAACCCATCGTGGATTGCAAAGGGTTTCTTGCAGGACGTGGTATTCAAGGAATGAACGTATTTAAGAATCATTTTCTCTCTGTCTCTCTCTCTCTCTCTCTCTATTTTTCCATTGTATACTAACGTTTCTTAATGAAAAATTCTATATCTCACTTATCCATTGATATTTCTAAACAATTTCAAAATCGTTGGAGCGTATAAAGGAAAAAAATGTCCTCGAAAAAATTCGTGAAAATTATTTTCATCGAATCCGTGTTAATACGTGATCCCGATATATCGCTGGCTAATCTCTGTCTCTAACCCTTACTCCAAAGTGGCTACATCTATAAAGAGATATTCGATAAAGCAAGATGTTAATTTAGATAGAATGCTCCTCCGCGTCTGAAATCTGACGTACTAAGCGTTGATGAGCCGATTTATCTTGATTTTACACCCCACGTTTATGATCTTCTCCGAGATATAATGGCGGCGCTAACAAGCGGGGACATGTAAAGGGTTGCCTTATCCTTCGTTTCTTTTTAAACGTGCAAAGGGCATCGCGTTTTGCGCTTTATTAAATATTCTATAATACATGAGTTCTCATTCTCTCTCTCTCTCTCTCTCTCTCTCTCTCTTTCTCCTCTAAATATGGTGGTATTCAAACGTTATGTGCTAACTCTTTTTCTTCCTTCCGGCTTTTTATTTTTTCTTTCTCTCTTTTTTTTCTTCTTTTCTTGTCTCCTTTTTTCTTTTCCTTTTAATTCTTAACTTCCTCTCATTCGTTTTACTAAACGTTCATTCGGATAAAATAAATAAGCGAAATAGTGCTTTTCACTTAGGTGGGTCATTAATCTCGACGGATTTGTCGACGCACGATAATGTACTAGTACACGAGAACGACCGTACGGATTCTTCGAACGACAACCATACGTACCGTTTTAATTTTCAACAGTCCTTTAGCATCGACGGTTTCGAGTCTTGGAATTAGTTAGATTCGTCCAAGCGATATCGTTTCGCGGTGGTACTTTAACGTATCCGATATGTGTATCGCGCAGGTTGCATTCGCGCTGCTGTCTCAATTAATTCTGCATTTAAATTAGGGCAGACGCTTTGCGAGAACGAGTCGCGCTGCCGGCTCTCGTGAATGTATTCGCACTAATACAACGACTTGGTGTTGTTGTCGAGGTTACACACGTCCCCTTGTACAACATAATAATAAAAGATTCTCGATCGAAATTATCGATCATCGGCATTACGATAATTAATATGACGTAACTTAGGTTAAAGAAACAATGACGATTTTATATACTGATAAGGAAACAATGAATTAAAAAAAAAAAAAAAAAAAAAAAAAAAAAAAAAAAAAAAAAAACAAAAACAGAAAAAACAAAAAAAGAAGGAAGAAAAAAACTTTTAAATAATTTCACCAAATTCCGAGGGGAAAAAGAAATCCAAATTTACAGATTCGAATCGAAGGAGGAAGTTGAGAGGTCCGATCGAAAAAAAGTGCCAGGGAATGTAGTCCAGCGACAAGCGGGAACAAGCAGCAAAGCAAAGCAAAGAGAGAAAGAGAAAAAGAAAAGAGATAGAGAGAGAGAGAGAGAGAGAGAGAGAGAGAGAGTTCGCGCGCGAGCGCGCGCCCGCGCGGGCTTCTTAACCGAACTTAGCATCTGCTCTCTGGGCCTCGTAATATGCGTGCTCGATATCTCTCTCGGAGATCTGAGATGCGTGTCCGCGATATCACGCACTCGTGCACGCGTCTCCTCGGACCCACCCCCCTTCCTCACCCTCCCACCCCTTACTCCACCTTACCCCCACCTCCCTCTCTTTTCTTCTTCACCCCTCTCCCTTTTTCTTGTTTTTTTTTCTTTCCTTTTCTTTTTTTTTTTTTTTTTTCTTTCTTTCCCTTCGATACACGAGTTAGGGCAAGGGCAAAAATTGGCACGTCGTCTGGAAAATCGTGAAAACGTCATTTCCCTCCCCCCCTCCCCCCCCCATGGAATAGGTTCGAATTTCAATTGAATTCGTTCAAAAAGAAAGAAAGAAAGAGATATGGGGAAAAAGAAAAAAACGAAAAAGAAAGAAAAAAAAATTGGTCTTCGCATTGAATCGCGCGAAGGTTTCGTCGCAAGGATCGCACGATTCTTGAAGGAGGAAGGTGGGGTGGGCTCAGGGCATTTTGGACGGAGGGAGGGAGAGAGAGAAAGAGAGAGAGAGAGAGAGATGGAGGGACGGAGGGAGAAAAAGAGAGAGAAGTAAAGGTGAAGAAGGGGCCCGTGTGCGTTAATTAGTAACGGTCTTAGCCGAAGAGGCCCGCTGGTCCGTCGGTAAACTCGGCAGGTTACACGCACCCCTCCGGCCTACTTCCGCCGCGAATACATTACCGGGGTGGCTGTTTTTTGTCGCGACGTTTCATTAAGGAACACGCGGCACCATACTCGTTTCACCCTACCTACCTATCTCTCTCTCTCTCTCTCTCTCTCTCTCTCTCTCTTTCTCTCTCTATTTTTTTCTCTTTTTTGCCTTCTACTTTTTTCCTCTTTTTGATCTTCTTCTTATACTATCTAACGGACGATCGGGGTAAGAAAAAAAATCAAAGTCCTACATTTTCTTTCTTTTTTTTTTCTTTTTTCTTTTTTTTTGTTTTTTTTTTTTTTACCGAGATTTTAATTACCGATGAAAAATTTCTTGGAACATGGCTCGTTGTGATATTAGAAATTTTGCAAACAAACAAAAAGAAAAAAGAAAGTATAAACGTTCGCGAGCGAAAGGCATACGAGACATTATATCTTTCTCTATCTTATTTCTTTTTTTTTTTTTAATCTTAGATTAAGAAAGATATCCATATACATATATATATATATATAATAAAAATGTGACATCGTTTTAGAATCAGTCCATGCTTAATGATAGAGGACCGATGGGTACGATAAAGTCGATGACTTGAAATCGTTGCTTAAAGCGAAAAAAAGATCGAGAGACTGAGAGAGAGAGAAAGAGAGAGAGAGAGAGACTGAGAGAGAGAGAGAGAGAGAGAGAGAGACTGAGAGAGAGAGAGAGAGAGAGAGAGAGAGGGAGAGGTTGGAGGGGTGAACAAAAAATTGGGTGGGGGTGCGCTGGTTTATAGAACGTGTACAGGCCAAAAAGATGAAGAAGAAGAACCGTAGGTAGGTACCATTATGCAAATCCGTAGTCAATACCTAATACAAGATAATCACAATGATTATACCTTCTCTTCCCCGATCGTACGCGTTCGCGCATCTCCGCCTTCGTTTATCCTTCTCTCTCTCTCTCTCCCTCTCCCTCTCTTTCTTTCACCCTTTCTCCCTCTCTCTATCTTTCTCGTGAAAAAAATTCGCGCGAACGTCGTGGGTATGTACGTGGGCCTGACTGAGGGCTGGCTGTGCCTGGTCGCTCTTGAAAATCCGTAGCCGTCATCGTCCTTCTCATAGTCTTCTTTTCTTTCCTCTCCTCTACTCTCTTCTTCTTCTTCTTCTTCTTCTTCTCCTCTTCTTCCTTTTCTTACCCTCCCTCTCTCCTCGGGCGTCCCCTAGCGCCACGGGCACTATGCGCGGCAAAATACCGCTTCGCTCCGGTATCTTGGCAAAAATGCGAAGCTGCTTATCATAAAATATTCCCCCTACGTTCTTGCACGGAGACCAGAAAATAGGAGACAAAGAAGGGAAAAAAAGAGAAAGAGAAAAAAAAGAAAGAAATAAAGAAAGAAAAAAAAAGGGTCATCTCTTTATTCTTTTATTATTTTCTTTCTTTTTTTTATCTCATGTTTTTTCTCTTTTTTTTTTTTTTTCTTTTTTTTTTTTTTATCCCTTTTCTTTACTCCCTCTTTTTTTTTCTTCTTCCTCTTCATGGAAGGATTCCTCCTCCAAGCCAATCTTCTATTTTAATTTTTTTTCTTTTTTTTATGCAACATCTCGCAGAAAGAGAGAGAGAGAGAGAGGGGGAGAGAGAGGAAGGTAAAAAGAAAAAGATACACCGTAGGTATCCCTGATTAGATAATTCCTACAAATTAACCGACAGTACGGTTATCATTTAATTCAACGATGTGTTAATGATTAAGCCATACATTGACTGTAAACCATATATATGTATATAATTATGTACTTACTAATATGAGATAATGGAAATTGGTCGTAACAATTAGGATCACAAAAGAAGTAGTATAGTAGTGGTAGTCCTAAAGTCATTGAAGACAAGAAGTTTATATCGAACGAACACGTAATCGCAAGCTCGCGTTTTCAAGAGACCGTTGCAATGCACTTACCCCGGGGTGCCATATAATATTACATGCGCAGGTCTTACATACTCTTACGAACATTCATGGACGCTCTCTCTCTCTCTCTCTCTCACACACACTCTCTTTCTCTCTCTCTCTCTCTCTCTCTTTCTGTCTGTCTGTCTGTCTCTCTCTCTTTCTCTCTGTCGGAGTTCTGCTCTACGCGCCACGCTGGGAGCCCGCGGCCAATTGGAAATTGTCCCTAATAACAGGGGAACACACTACCAGCATTTCGCTCCTATCGTGGATATGGGCTGGATTATTCTACGCTTCTCTCTTTATACTCCCTCTCTTTCTCTCTTTCTCTTTTGTCCTAGAATAATATCAAGACAGCATACACATGTATACATTCATACGTATACGTATATATACATATACATATATATATGTGTGTGTTTATATGTATAATTATTCAAATTATTCCGTTGTTATTAGTACCAACGATATTGTCCTGAAAATATTCCATTTTTATTTAATCAATTACGTTCACGATTATTTCTTGATAATGAAATGTCGGCGAGAATAGCGGATGTTTGAGAAAGAATACACGATAATTCGGTATTCTTATCTAAATTGAAAAAAGAAAAAAGAAAAAGAGACAGAGAGATAGAAAAAGGTATATATATATATAGAAACTAACAAGAATTCGCATTAACAGATAAAATACAATATATGCATAAACATGCGGAAAATAAGCGAACACTTTGAAAGTAGAAACGTGGGATCGAGAGAGAGAAGAATGTCGTGGCAATCTTCCGCGAAAACGGAAGACAATGGTTCGAAGCGCGCGTACGCGGGCAAATCGTAAGACGAAATCGCGCGTAAGAAGAAGAAGAAGAAGAAGAAGAAGAAAACTAAAAATAATAAGAATAAGAAGAAGACGAAGAAGGAGGAGGAAGAAGAAGAAGAAGGAAAGAGAGAAAGAAACGTCTCGTTGAAGGCGCGACGGGCCGCGATAGCTTGAGAATTGATTACGCTCGTAATTACCGGCCTCGTATTAGCATAAATTTCCATGAGCCTCTCGCGATTCTTAGTCTTCTCTCTCTTTCTCTCTCTCTCTCTCTCTCTCTCGTTTTCTCTTTCTTTCTTTTTCTTCTTTTTCCTCTCTTTCTCT
>NC_062200.1:1187500-1227500 GCF_912470025.1 Vespa velutina | reverse complement strand
ATTTGACAAAGAAAAGAATGCACCTACGTTCACTTTGAGCGTGTAATCACAAACACACAAACACACACACACACACACACACATAATATATATACATACCATGTCGTATTCATTTATATTCATCATTCACCGTTGTATCCAATCGTTCGCGTGTTTGCCCGTTAACCGTTTAGATACAAAACTACCGCTACCAGTGCTCCCCTATTACATCGTATTAAACGAGTAGAACAATAAGGACGTCGCATTAGTTAGTAACTATTAAAATGGGGTCGGTCGGTATCGGTATGTAATGGTCGATTTGAATTTCGCGCGCAACTCGCCATTGTCCGAGTTTCTTTTTTCCCGCCGTCTGTTTGAATGCCGTCTTTTTCTCGTACCTTCTGGTCAGATAAATTAATGCCGGGAGATATAATCTGATATGAAAGCAAGGACAGCAGACGGCGTTACTACTTATCGTACATAGAGAGAGAGAGAGAGAGAGAGAGAGAGAGAGAGAGAGAGAGAGAGAGAGAGAGAGAGAGAGAGATAGAGATAGAGATAGAGAGAGATAGAGAACGAGAAAGAGAGAGAGAGAGAGAGAGAGAGAGGATCGAGTTTGAACGAACGTTACTATAAATCACGATTCTCTCTTGTTTTGTTCCTTCGAGCTATCGATCGTTACGTGTAATTATACATACGCTTCGTTCACGATTAATTCTAAAGATTTTTCACGAGTCGGCTATGCCAACTCGTCGTATTATAGTAATCGTTTTAATAATTCAAGCAGCACGTTCTCCTTTCATATATATATATATATATATATATATATATATATATATATATAACAAATATCAAACAAAACAAAACAAAGTCTTCTCTCTCTCTCTCTCTCTTTCTATATATATATCTTTCTTTTTTTTTTCTCGAAGAGACGATCGAGACGTTCGCGTGGTCGCCTCAGGCTCGCTGTCAGAAAATTATTTTCGAAAAGTGCCCGACGGCAGGTAGCTGCGCCAGCAGCTGATCACCGGAACCACATTTAAATACATAATCGACGGACTAATGCTCGCGTTTCGAGAGCTCGTTACGCGAAATGTTCGTTCCGGTTTCTTCGATTTCATTTCTCCAAGTGAGTCTCTCTCTTTCTCTCTCTCTCTCTCTCTCTCTCTCCCCTCTCTTTGTCTCTCTATCTATCTGTCTCTCTCATATGCAGGTGTAGGCGTGTATATTTCTTTTGATGAGAATTATTCCCTTTCTTTTTCTTTTCTTTTTTCTCTTTTTTTTTTTTTCTCGATCGACACCTGCCATCGACACTTTTATATATACACTTTCATGTCTTCAATATCTTAAAACAAAAACAAAAAAAAATGTTCGGATATTATCAAAGTCGAATATCAAGTATAATATGTCTTATAGTGATATATGGATTTAGGTATTATTAAGAAGAAAGAGAAAGAGAGAGAGATAAGGCGAAAAGATTTCGAGAACAGCGAAACCGACCGACGGGATCGACTCCATGGTAAAAAAAAAAAAAAAATTGCGAAATAAAGAAAGACGAAGAGTAGTAGGAATGTTTTGGGCTGGCGAGAACGTACGAGCGTTGGGCGACGGACGGGTGGGCGTGAGCGCGAGGCAAGGCGTGAAGGGAGTAGAAGGGCTTACTAGAGCGTTGAAAATTGAAAATTCAAAATGGCCGATATTTCCGGCCGACGGGACCGAAACAAAAAGTCGCCTGGCGTTCATTATGACATGCATCGCTGTACGTGCGCACTGTGATTTGCAATGTTTCTCTCTTTCCTTCTCTCTCTCTCTCTCTCGTATATATATATATATATATATATATATATATATATATATACGTACGAATTATATATACTCTTTAGTATCAGTAGTATTAGTATTAGTAATCAGCAGTAATAGTAGTAGTAGTAGTAGTAGTAGTAGTAGTACTAGTAGTAGTAGTAGCAGTAGTAGTAGTAATAGTAGTAGTACTTGCCGGATTTCTCCAAAAGTAAAATAGTATGGATGCGTGTAACGTACCGTGTATCTATACGTACGTATGTATATAAATGAAGAGAGACTGTTTGAAAATCCGTCGATCTATATAAGCCTTTCGATAATGGAATTATCGAGAGAAATGAAACCGGTGGTGGGGATGGGGATAAAATCTGAGCTTTACAATAGTCCTTTGCTATTCCTTTCTACGCCTACGTATATCTCTGTCTCTCTCTCTCTCTCTCTCTCTCTCTCTCTCTGTGTGTGTCTTCTTTCTCCTTGTCAATGTCGAAACGGAAAACATCTCTTTCTTCCTCTTTGAGATGTCTTGTCATTCGACGAGGACCAATCGAATCGTCAGAAAATCGGAGAACCATGAAGGCATATCGACAGGCATTTTCTCCGTGTGCTTTTCCAGGGATGAGCTTCCAGAGAGAGAGAGAGAGAGAGAGAGAGAGAGAGAGAGAGAGAGAGAGAGAGAGAGAGAGAGAGAGAGAGAGAGAAAAAGAGAGAGAAGGAATCTCTGGTGTCGACACGGTCGATTAGCCGATCGAGGCCAGCTTGGGATTTCGTCAATAAACGAGATAAAAGAACTCACCCCTATGTTCGCGTGTCGTTTGCCAGGGAACGAACGAACGAACGAACGAACGAACGAACGAACGAACGAACGAACGAGCGAACGAACGAACGAACGAACGAACGAACGAATGAACGAACGAACTGGCATTTTCTCTTTCTCTCTCTCTCTCTCTCTCTTTCTCTCGTTCTCTCTTTTGCTCTCTTTCTCTCTTATTCGTGATTTTTGCACAATGTGCGGCCAGGCGGTCTGGCTTTGTTTTAAAATTATCAACGCGTCGCACAATCGGCCGGCGCCTCGCGTGGACAGACAAAGAAGAGAGAAAGGGCTGGGCGGTGGGTGATTGGGTGGTATGGAGAGGGTGGACGATGCTTTTCTATATGTCCATCTCTCTTTCTTTCTATCTCTATCTCTGTCTCTCTCACAAGCGTGCGTGTCTTCGCGTGTGTCGGCTCTCCGACGACACAAAACGGGAGGGCGTTTTGCATGCGTATCTCCGGCTCAATGGGGCTTTCCACTCGCTGGAATTGAAAAGCATTTTATTACGTACCGTGTACGTGTACGTATGTATATATATATATATATATATATATGTATTTATTTATGCATGTATGGATGCATAGATGTATGGATGTAGGTATATAGATGCACGTGTCTCTGTCGCGTGAACGTACGTGTTCACTTTCTTTATGGACTGTCCATACGTCTATACCGTATATACCATGTATGTACTTATGTATTTATGTAAGTATGTATGTACATATGTGTAACAAACCGGTGTTTCTTTGTGAGAATCGCAGATATTCTGGATTTGCTTCTTCTCTCGTTTGACGACATGTTTCGTGAGGAATCGATCATTTTCGAGAGAGAGAGAGAGAGAGAGAGAGAGAACGTGGGGAACGTGTCGACGAGAAAAATCGATGGAATTGGCGAGGCCAATCATCGAATGAAGTAATTTGTTCACCTCTTCCCCCTCCCCTTCGAACGGAATTACATGTCGTTTGCTTCGTACCAATACAAGATGATTGCTCGTTGAAAATGACATTTATGATTACGATTTGTGTGTATGTGTCTGTTCCTTCGAAAAAGAAAATTATAACTTATTAAAGATCGAGAAATTTTTCTTTTTTATTTTATCATCGATGAAAAGCCGATAAGCATTCGTGTCTTTCGTGAACATTTCTTTAATATACTTTACGAACGAAGAAGTATGCGTGATAATTGAAGATCGATACTTTTCACAGCTGTCAAATGAACACCTCTGTAGTAGAGTTAAAATGTTAAACATATATGTATCATTGGGTGTTGAGGCGATGATAAGTGGTTTACGAAACTTTTAATATAAAATGTGTTTCTATCAAGATCGTTTATTTGGATATAAAATATTAAAAAGTGTTTCGTTGATCAAAACGCTCTCGTGTTGTTTATTTACACGTAGAAAAATATTACAACTTTACGATAAGGAAAAAAAAAAGAATACTCCAAATAATGTTATACTTATTTGCACATGAAAAATACTATAGCGTTATTTATTTAGACGTAAGATAGTAAACATTTTTTTCAGTTACAAAATACAATGTTTTTAGCGTTAATCAATTAAATATAATACGAACTATGAGATATTTGTATATTACATAGTGCCCAATCGAATATAATTTTTTGTAAATATTTTCCTCTTTAACTTTGGATTCAATTCTGAAATTTTACTTGTAGAAAATGAATTGTCTTGTGTGATGAGAGAGACAGAGACAGAGACAGAGACAGAGACAGAGAGAGAGAGAGAGAGAGAGAGAGAGAAAAAGAGAAAGAGTGAGAGTGAGAAAGAGAAAGAAAGAAAGAAAGAAGAGCGGGAGAAAAGAGTGATAACGTTTCGTTTCGCAAGAAGAAGCTTCGTTTTTCATCAACGGGTCATAATGAATACTCGAAAGATTACCTCCGTGCAGTTAATTGACAACTCGCTCTCTATCTCTATCTCTCTTCTCTTCTCTTCACCTCTCTTCTTCTCCTCTCCTCTCCTCTCCTCTCCCACTCTTCTCATCTCTTCTCTTCTTATGGTTCGTTCAACGCTCTCTCTGACGTTTCTCCCCTTCAAAACTATCTTCGATCTTTTCTCTCTTTCCTCTCGACGTCTAGTTCCATTAATTCGACCGGAAGGGAGAACGACGACGTCGGAGAGCTCAAATCGAGTTCTCTGTCGCTTTTGTGGTCGAGATGAACGAGTCGAGAGAATCGAACGTTTAAATTACCGTATAAAGAGCCAACTTGTATTTACGAAAGAAAGAGAGAGAGAGAGAGAGAGATTTAGGGAGAGAGGGAGATTTGAAACGTTATATTCGATAACAGATAACAACGATTTACGAGTACTGCTTTCTCTAAAACGTCTAGTTAAGCTAAAATAGATAAAGAAGAAACGAGATAAATTTATTATCGACAGAATTGTTTAATCGTCTCATCCCAACAGTCGTTTTAATTTTCAATTAAATAACCAGCAAAACCGATGTCATGTTATTTCATATTATTATTCTATTTAAGTAAACGTTTGAATATATCTCGACGATCGCGTGATCGTTGTCAACGATCTAATTAAATCATGTTAATCATGATTTCTATTTCTTATCTAATAGGTAATATCCAAAATGTATGTATGTATGTATGTATGTATGTGTGTATGTATGTATGTATGTATGTATGTATGTATGTATGTATGTATGTATGTATGTATATAAGAAAACTCGGAACAAGATCGAAGCAAATACAAGCGATAAATTCACATTTTAAACGCCAATAAAGTCGATCATTTAAATACATACTATGTTTAAACGCGTGCTACACGTACCACGTTACTCGCTAATGCATTCATAAGGAATCGGTGCAATCCATACGATTTATAACACGCCACTTGATAACTAGTGCCTTTCCTTCGACTGATTAGAATAAATTATTATTATCGATCTAAATATAGACGGATTAATGAATGAACGATATCAATTTTCTTAAAATATATACACACACACACAAACACATACACACATACACATATATACATACGATCAGATGAAATTTCGCGTTAATAAAATATGAGAAAAACGAGCGTGTATTTGTGTACATAGATAAAATATATCTGTACATATGTGGAAGAGTTAGACTAACTCATTCAGAGAGAATCGATCGTCTCGCGTCGATCTAATGAGGCGTCTGTCAATCGTGGCGATCTATAATTGCGGCAAAAAACGATCGATCGATCGGTCGATCGATCGATCGATCGATATCCATGAGTTCGGATCGATCGAACGTTGCCAATCGAGCACTCGTTTATTATATCATCCGGCGTCTCGAAGAAAACCGAGAGAAAACCAAGGACACGTTTGTCCTTTGTGAAAATGAGATGTGACACGGTAATCTTCTTCCTCGTGTCGATTCAATTAATTGATTTGTTTCTCTCATGATTGTTTCTCGCTTTTCTTAGCAATCTTCTTCTTCTTCTTTTTTCTTCTTTTTTCTTCTTTTTTCTTCTTTTTTCTTCTTTTTTTGCTCCCCCATCCATACATATTTTATACGCTTTAAAAACTTGCTAGAAACGTTTATTTATCGACGACGTTATTGATGATCATTATTAGACCATTACTTATTTTCATTAAAAGTCTTGTGAAATCCATTTTCCATAGAAGCAAGTATTATTTAAGAACTTATGCATGCATCTATGATTACCAACGTTTATCTTATCGTTAATGAATTGCCAATCATATATACCATTTGATATAATCTGATTAGAACGATCAAATATGTTGCATCTAATCTTAATAGCAATCATATCTATTATAATTGGTAATTCTAAGATTCATTTTTCATATGATAATTATTAATAAACCATCTCTATCTTATACTTTTTGATCAACGTATCAAAGATCGGAATCCTCTTGAAAAATACTTCAATGATTCATTTCAATCAATTATATATGTACGTATTGTAATAGATAATAACATAATAATGATTGAAGTTAAGTATCTAATAGCGCCTGTGTATGGATCTTTGCTCTGTATATGCATCTGTGCGTGTGTGCGTATGTGTATGTGTGTGTGTGTGTGTGTGCGCGCCGCGCGCGAGCGCGCCTGGTTCACCAACGGGATCCGTGATTAAAGTGGCATTTAAAAGGCTCGGGCCCGTCGAGAGGATCGATCCCCTCCGTCATTGTCCTCGATCCTTTTGCTTCTAGTTTAAAGCATTAATCGCGATCGACTACCACGCTCGCTCTCATCCTCGATGAAATCTCGAAACGAAACGACACGAGCACGTTGCGTCTGACATTATCGCATGCGGCTACTTTTCAACGTTGCGATAAGCATACGCGATCTCTCGCGACAAAAAAAAAAAAAAAAACAAAACAAAACAAAAAAGAAAAAGAAGAGAAAAGAAATGAAAAAGTAAAAATAAAAATAAAGAGTACTTTCTTTCGCTTGCGTTTGACATTTTCCTATGTACTTCCTTCTATCGCACACTGTTGATAAAATTTATCGATCAAAGATACAAAGAAAAAGGGAGAGACAGAGAGAGAGACAGAGAGAGAGTGAGAGAGAGAGAGGAAGGGAAAGAGAGAGTTCCCATATATTCGATGTAACAATTATAATTTTATTACAATTTAATTGACATTACTGTTAATTGTTTTTTTTAACTTAACATTTGAGAAAATAAATTCTAAGATAATAATAATAATAATAATAATAATAATATTAATAAGAAGAAGAAGAAAAGAAAAAAGTAAAAATAATATCGACGACTCTTATCGAGCTAAAGAAAAAAGAAAAAAGAAAAAAAAAAAAAAAAAAAAGAAAGAAACTAGTACACGTACCCTAATCATTGATTAAACTCACCCGCCCTTTCGCCCAATCCCCCTCCTCCCCTCCCCTCCTCATGCCCGAGCATATTATCTTTTTTCTAAAGGGGGAAAAAAAAAAAAAAAAAAAAAAAAAGAAAAAACTAATCTAACCTAATCCAACATTTTTCTCGTATCTCGTTCTAATTTTTTAAGAAGAAAAAAAGTGAAAAAAGAAAAGAGAAGAGAGAAAAAGAGAGAAAGAGAAAAAGAAAAAGTGTTAACGTTTGGTCGTGCTCGCGACGATCCTCCTTGCGGTAGGTATATATAGGTATATCTATAATGAAAAAGAAAAAGTTTATAGTGCTTGATGTCGGGTATGATAGGGAAAATATAAAAAAGGGGCCGGCCTCGCGACAAAAGCATTTCCTACCCTTTCCGTGTCAAGAGAAGAGATCGCGATTTACGATTAATAAATGGCACGCTTTTATCATCGTCGAATATACATATATACATACATACATACATACATACATACATATATATATATATATATATATATATATATGTATATATATATATACACGTAGGACATGTAGAATGCTAGTTAAATCGTAGGTACCTTGTGCTTCCTACGATATATATTTACAATCGAACAATGAAAATTATATTTGTTATAGTTATATATATGAAATGAAATAAAAAGAAAGTAAGAAAGAAGAAAAAGATCGTTCGACCGAGAGATGCTCGGGAACAAGTTATTATATCTATGATATAAGATTAATATCAGTTCTTTCGAAAAATCGGCTTTCCAATTTCCTCCATCTTTCTCTTCTTTGTTTATATATATACACGTATATATTTATTTATATTTTATATATATATATATATATACACACCTACGTGGACAAATTCTTACTCGGTAAAAGCTCAACCCACAAACAATTTTACCGTGTTGGAACCCACGTATAGTTACATAGTATATACGTACTTGCGTGTAAGGGCTTAGCGGCATGGGAGTTATCTAGATGATTATCTTAGCCGTTTATCACTAATTTATCTGGGCAGGCATTAGTTTTTACCCGACGATGGCGTGCACCCAGCAACCTTCGCTTACCTAAATTATTCATTATATAGAGCGATCCTCCATACCGCCGCGTGGTGTATATGCCAAAGTAAAAAAGAGAAAGAGAAAGAAAAAGTTAGAGAGAGAGAGAGAGAGAGAACTCGAACGCGGTGCACACCGTTCCAGATCCGACGTTTATTAATTAACATCCTTCGCTCGCGACGATCATTCACGAATCTACATATATATGTATGTGTATATATATATATATATATATATATATATATATATATATCGATCATCAGTACTCACGCTCGACCAAAGAAAGTCCTAACTTTCCTTATCGTATATAATTCCTTTTCCTTGCTCATGACATTTGGGATACAAAGAAACACTGTTATTACAATGTATAATCTTGTAAAAATAATTGTTCAGCTATAATTACAGTATTTACCTCATTTCACGTCACATAAAATCGATATTATATGATTCAAAGTAATGTCGACTTTGGTATAAACCCTTTAATATATACTTCATCCTATATTTACATTCATATATATATATATATATATATATATATATAAACTATTTTATTATATAAGATAAAAACTTTACTTCGATACTACTATCACAGTTAATATTATGTTAATATATTATAATTCATTTAGAACATTTAATTACACATGTTTATCGTAGAGAACACGATAAGATTAGTATTAATGTATATAATTTAGTAAGTGAGAGGACGAGCAGAACGATTTTTCATGGACCATTTAATAAGATGACAACTTTGAAGAATATCTACTCACTCACTCTCTCTCCCTCTCTGTCTTTCTCTTTTTCTCACTCTTTCTCATGCTGAAAAACGGATCTATGAGCATACACATAGGACGTACTACTCGTGATAGAAATATATCGTCCCTCGTGATCTACCGGCGTCGTGGAAGATAATTATTCACGTTTAGATAACGAACGGCCCGCGATGATATCGAGGCGGAGGCGTCCATTAGCGAGGCAAAGCGCCGGCTTCGCCAAAGGTATATCTATTTATCATCAGATAACGCCTCGGCATTATCTCGAAAAGTACGGCTCTGCTATAGGCGAGCGATCGTTTGCGTGCTACTAGTACACGGACCGTGCTAGCTAGCTAAGCTAGCCTAGCTAGCTAGCTAGCTAAACTCACTTGTATTCGCTGCTTCGCGTTGGCGTTCGCGCGCACATCAACCTGGTCACTCTTTATATTCCTTAGTTAAACGTCTCTCGTCTGTTGCCACCGTGTTGCTGCTTTGCTACCGTTCGACTAAACTTATCGGAATCTTACGAAATATTATAAGCTTTTCGAAAGATCGATAACGTTGATGGATCACCACAGAAGAAAACATGAGAGATCTCTGTGTATGACGGTTTTATAAAAATTAACTAGAATCGACGTTACATGTCTTTATTAACTCGTGAAACACGACGATGTATATAATATCCATTGATCGTACGTTTCAAAATATTCCTTTAATAATATCTTCGAAACTATTTTTCATTTGATAATATAATAAAGGATTGTTGTATGTTAATTGAATATTTTTTAATTAATACATATCTGATTTAATAATTTTAAAATCTACTTTTGTTCAATCGTACCAGTTAAAACTTATTATGAAATGATCGATGATCGATCGAGAATAAAGAGATCTATGTTCATGATTTCATAATAATTAAACGTAGTATATAGACATTTACATTGTCTTCGTTCGTACGAATTCGGAATATTTTTTTTTTTTGTTTTTTTTTCTCGAGATACTCGTACGCACTTCTCATTTAATAATAGAATTCAAAGATCTTTGAATTTTAATAGAAATGCGTTTATTAATTTATTCGTAATTGTTTCACAATTAAAATCAACAATTATTGTTGTTGTTCGTGATACATACCCGTTTCAATTTTTTACTATTTACCAAGGAAAAGAGAGAGAAAAAAAGAGAAGAAGAAAAAAAAAGAAAGAAAAGAAATCTAACGAGTTCGAATTAAAATGTAATAAATACCATGGAGTATCCTATATAAGAATGTTGTTTTAAAGTATGAAGATCTTGTCTCTCTCCCTCTCTCTCTCTCTCTCTCTCTCTCTCTCTCTCTCATTCTGTGTGTTTGTTGGAAAATAAAGAAAACGCGGAAAATTATAACAGGATATTTACATGGATGCTATTTTAACGATTCTCTCACTCGTGTAAATACTACTTGCTTTCTTAGTTTTACAGGAATAAAATAAATAGAGATAGAGATAGAGATAGAGATAGAAAAAGATAGAAATAAATAAGAGAGGAAAAAGCGTATAGTGGGTATAGCGTATAGTGCAAAAATCCATTGTCTCGTAGACTCCAACAGTGCTCTAAGAAACTAGCAATAAAAAAGCGGAACGAAGTGGGAGAAGGAAGCGTGGCGAACGATCTAGAAACACGAGTTTAGGGTTAGACCTTAAATCACTCTACCCTTTGTCCTTCTCTCTTTCATCTCTCTCTCTCTCTCTCTCTCTCTCTCTCTCTCTCTCTCTCTCTCTCTCTCTCTCTCTCTCTCTCTATCTCACTCTCATCTTTTTCTCTTTCTTTGCAAAAAAAAAGAAAAAAGAGAAAAGGGAGTGAAAAAGAAGAAAAAAGAAAAAAAGAAGAAAAAGTAAAATGAAAAAGAAACACGATAAAAGGGATCGCGAGACAATACGACTAATCGAACGAGGACGAGTTAACACGTTTTCTACAGCAGATATATTGAATCAAGAGAGGAATACAAAAAAAAAAAAGAAAAAAAGAAAGAAAAGGAAAAAGAAAAAAAAAGAAAGAAAAACGTGGCCTTTTTACGGCGAATAAAAAGCTTTCTCTCTTAATGTTAACCCGGTAAAAAAAAGTTTGTCCTTGGCGGTAGAAAGGACAAAGGGAATTTTTCGTAGAAAATTTTACCGACGCATATTCTATATATGTATAAAAAAAAAAAAAAAAAAAAAAAAAAGAAGAACATCCGACGACCGACCTTGACGCTCAATTAATAATATTTTCTAAACACAATTTAATCAATAAATTCGTCGTTCGATTATTTCACGTTTTCTTTATATTTTTTTCCTTTGCAATTCCGGATTAATTATCGTATAATATTTTCAACGATCAAGAAGGAACGTTGTTGTAAAATTTCGAAGACGTTTCCTTACAATTTTGTTCGATATAAAAGAGAGAGAGAGAAAGAGAGAGAGAGAGAGAGAGAGAGAGAGAGAGAGAGAGAGAGAGAGAGAGAGAGGGAGGGAGGGAGAGAGGGATAGTTTGTTACTTTCTCTCTCTCTCTCTCTCTCTCTCTCTCTCTCTCTCTCTCTCTCGTTCGCTCTCGCTCTCGGATATACATGGCTATCCATAATATACGTTCTCTCACGGAAAGCTGCACTCACTTCCGGCGTGGCTAACCGATTATATATCCCCGCTTCTGCAGAAGGACGAAGTTCGAGAGAATCGGTCGTTTAAACACGAGCCAGTAAGCTTCCACGAGGCTTGTCCAGTGCTCGGGATCACGCTAACTCCTCGTTAAGTCATAACTTACCCCCTCCGACGTACATATGTATATATGTATGTATGCATGTATGTATGTATGTATGTATGTACCTAAGCCCGGTTACTTTCTTGCCTACGTAACTGTCTCCTCTCTCTCTTTCTCTCTCTCTCTCCCTCTCTCTGTCTCCTCTCTCTCTCTCTCTCTCTCTCTCTTCCTCCCTTAATAGTATAATACTTCTTATTTATATTCTGCCAGTGATTCGTAAAAGAAAATCACAAGTATTATATATATATATATATATTATCGCAGAAGAATGAGAATTTATTACACTGCATTTCGTATGGGCGTATGGGATTATGAGGGTAAAGAAAGAGAAATAGAAAACAATTACTATATATATATATCCTTCTATATCCTTCATTTTCTATTAGAAGAAAAAGAAAGAGAAAAGAAGAAGAAGAAGAAAAAAAATAAATAAATAAATAAAAGAGACAAAAAAATATGGATGTCTTAGAAATTATGTTTAATACATCCGGTCTGTTAAAAAATATTCCTTTCTAGGAGTTTAGAAAAGAAAAATAATAGAATAGAATAAACGAAGAACTGAGAGTTGAAGAAACGCATCGGTGAACGTAACATCCCTTTCTCCTTTCCCTCCCTCTCCCCGCACCAATAGCACGTAAGAAAGCTTTATGGCACTACGTGATCATTTAAATGCGAAATTACGTAATTACCATTGGCATTGTTTGCCCTATAACCAACACTCTTTCTCTCTCTCTCTCTCTCTCACACACACACACACACACACAGTCTCTCTGGTTGTGTTGTATTGTCTTGTTTCTCGCCCGTTAAAAGATATCGTCGCTTATATCTATTTCACGCGTTGCAACGTTCGGGTTAGCAGCGGTCGCTTATGGTAATGCTATCTTGACTGCGATTATGCCATTGCTACGTGACTACGATTTATTTTTGTAGAAATAAATAATAGAACGAACGAAACGATGCCAATCTTTCGCCGAAGTCCTTGACAATTCTTCCTCTGATGAAATGACGTAGTATTCTATTATCGATCGATCGTCGTTGATAATAATAAATATTATAAATATATTTTAATTATCGTTAATTTATTATATAGATCGTAAAATATATATAATAGGATTGGAATACGATCTTTAATATCTTTTGAGAGACGACGTTAATATCCTTCGTATACAATTAATACTCGAGAACACATATTTCGTATTTATAACTTATTAAATTGTATTCGATCATCTTAATCGTCATATTATTTATACAATTAATATTATTATTGAATAGATATATGTAACGTTGAAATAAAATATTACGATTATTATGACGTACGTATTGTACATACGTACATTGATACATACATTGATATGAATAAAATCTGTGAAAATTATCGAGGATTATAATGATTAGCTACGAGCAGAGATGTGTGTACTTACGTGACCGTGTCTTGTAACCTACTGAATAAGATAGAGACTTTAATCCTTGAGCATTGGGGGTAGGTCGAGTTTCTTCCTAGAATTGTTTTGTTTACGTTCAGACAGTATCACGACGTCCTACGGATCTTTAACGTGTGTAATACTTTTACGTATACATACGTACGTTGTTGTTATTATGTATACTATATTATTTAACTTGTATAATAACGCGCGTTGGTGAATAATAGTAAAAAAAAAAAAAAAAAAAAAAAAAAAAAAAAAAAAGGGAGAAAAAGAAAAACTGGAAACATTTAAAATACATTGGATTAACAACGTGTTTTACGTTATATTTTAATCATCATAGAGTAGTATCTCATTTCCGGGTGACCCCGAGGGCAAAACGATTCTCCCTGTTATCGCGCCGATAAAGAGAATTAAAAGGCTTCGAAGCAATTCCGTCTTTAATGGTTTTCATAGGGCTATCGATCACGAACGATCGAGGTGGTCGGTCGTGTATGCTGGTCCACCTCTTTCGTCGACCAGTTCGGATCGTGCGAAAACTGGAGTCTCGACCTTCGAAGTAGTCGAAGATATTCTTCGACCAAAAGGGCTTTCCGTCCTTTATTTTTCTTTCTCTTACACGTCCATATATACGAGCGAGCGCACACCTACACACATACGCACACATATACACACACACACATATATATATATATATACATATCGAAGAAGAAAAGAGTAAAGACGAAGAGATCGGAGAGACTTTAACAAGAATTTCGCTTCGAGCCCGCGAGGAATCAAAAAGAAAGGAAGATGAGAGAAGACAGAGAGAGAGACAGAGACAGAGAGAGAGAGAGAGAGAGAGGGTTCTCTCCCTCCCACGTACGTGGCTAAAGGGTGGCTAACCCATCATTATCGACAATTTATCAATAGCCAATAATATTATATTAAAGCGGCCACGTCGGCTTCGCGGTCTTTGCAATGGCGTGGAAAGGGAAAAAACAGTTCAAAATTTGCGATTCTCATATGCCATTCTCCCCTTAACACCTCCTTACCTTATTTTTTATTTCATCATTTATTCGAAGCCCTCTTCTTTGCTTCTTCTTACTTCACCGGGGAATCATTTTGTTCTCGCTCTTAAATATTCTGCCATCTTTCTCATTCACCATTTCTTGCTCTTCTTCTTTTAACGAAGGTGTTGTTCGATCGGCCGCCAATGCGATGTATTTATGTTGGCTCGATCATAATGTTTATGTTAGGTGCCCTCGCCAGAAAAAAGGCACGGCTCGCCGTTAATCAGATCGCAGGTGGGAGGGCGCGAGAACTCAGAGCGAACTTTCCTTCTCTCTCTCTCTCTCTCCCCCCTTTCTTTCTATCTCTTTCTATCTATCTATCTATCTATCTATCTATTTCTTTCTTTCTTTCTTTCCTTCTCTCTTTTCGTTGTATGCACCACTCGATTGAATCTTCCACCCCCATCTTTCTATCCTTTATTTTTCTATCTATCTTTATCTCTCTCTCTCTCTCTCTCTCTCTCTCTCTCTCTCTCTCTTCTTTTCTGAGACCTATACGAAATATATATATATATATATATATGTATATCGAGAAGAGAAGACTTTCGTTTCCGTCGAGCTCGTTAAAAATCGGTTAATATCGGAAAATAAGCAAAGAAGTTTGCCGGGGCTCAGGATTATCTTACGTAATAGAGGAAGCATTTTTATAGAGAAGAAGGTAGCGCAACAAAGACAGACAGACAGAGAGAGAGAGAGAGAGAGAAAGAAGGATAGGGAGGAAAAAGTCTGTATGGTTATGATACAAAAATGAGCCGGTTAACTCTCGTCGGCACGCCCCGACAATATTCCAAGTCATTATGATATTTACCGCGATCTTAAAAAGTTCATAAACGACGACAACGACGAAAAAGAAGAAGACGAAGAAGACGAGGAGAACGAGGAAAACGCTTACTCTATGCTTTATATAAGATTTTTACTTTTCATTGAAGACTATGGAAAGAAAAAGAGAGAGAGAGAGAGAAAGAGAGACAGAAGAAGCTGGTAAACATGTTAGCACATCACAATTTATAAAAGAATTTTCTACCTCTAAGGGATTATAATCGAAGGGTTGATTTAAGTTTAAGGAAAAAAAAAAAAATATATATATATATATATATATATATATACATATAATATAGGGGGTAAGAAGAGACGTTGAAGAAAGAAAGAAAGAAGGAAGGAAGGAAAGAAATGAGATCGAAATCTTGTGTGTCGTTCGAGTTTATATGCGAAGGTGGTGGCCACGGAAGAGGAATAAGGGAAGAAGAAGAAGAAGAAAAGGAAGGAAGGAAGGAAGGAAGGAAGGAAAGAAAGAAAGAGTCGCGTCGAATTAGAGAAAATTACAGAACACCTCGTAAATACATCGTCGGCCTAAGTGGTTGATTGGAGGAGATCGTATATAGGAGCCGACTACCGCTAAATTATATCCCGACGCGGGCAGCCCTATCTACGGCAGAAGATCGCGATCGCTCTTGTAAATTAAGGCACCGAGAGATATACCTATATACACCCTCTCTCTCTCTCTCTCTCTCTCTCTCTCCCTCCCCTCTCCCTTCCCTCTTCTCGAGTCCTTCCGATATTTTTTTCCATCTTACTTCAGCTTAAGTTGTCGCATAGTCCATTCCTTCTGGAAGAGATGAGAGATATATCTCCTACTGGAAGTTAGTTGGTCCTTTAAAAATGTCTTCCTTCGAATCAGAACACTCTCTTCTATCTTAAACTTTAAGATACTTCTCACGTTAATAATAATATCATTATTATTATTATTGTTATATTATTTATTTGTCAATTTGTACTATCATAAATAAATATAATATATCGGGAAAGAAAATTCTTCTTGCAAAGTGGTAGACCGCGTGTCTGAAAGGATGCTAACTAGATGCTCGACCCCGAAAAGGGCCTTTCTCTTTTTCTTTCTCTTTTTCTCTCTTCCTTTCTTTCTTTCTTTCTTTCTTTCTTTCTTTCTTTCTTTCTTTCTTTCTCCTTCCATCTCATAGTCTCCGGGACGCCGCGGGAGAGATTAAAAAGTTAATGGGGGGCGTGCTGTGGGGGCGTGCTACGTGTACGTGGTGCCGGGATTTATGTCTGCACCAGCGAGATATCGTTCCGCTCGAATACGCCAATAGGCACTGCGTCCTTCTAAATCTCTCCCTCACGACTCACCACCACCAATACCAGCATTACCTTACTCACTCTCGTTTACTTGACCATCGTCTCCCACCATCCATCCCCTTTACTTTTACCATATTCTATCAATTATATACATTACACGTTACATAGTGATATTCTATAAAGAAATTAATATACCGGTATATAAATCGATCGATTATATCTACGATATATTTATACATATATATAATTATTATATATATATATATATATATATTATAATTTTATAATTTATAAATATGTTTGGTGCTTCGTGAATTGATAACATTAATATCAAGAGAGAAAGTGCCCAAAGGTAAGAGATATCTCGAATGAACGTTCGTTCCTGAGGAGTCGTGACGCCCTACGATTCCCTCCAATTGGATATAGGTATATCCGACGTTCGACGTCGAGCTTCCGGGCCTTACACGCGTCACGATTCTCTCCTTCGAGAGAGATGCACGAGATCGATTCGAAAGAGCTTAATACGACACGCCGGCGTTTCCACGAAGAGAAATCGCCATTATCATCTTCCTTTTCTTCTTCTTCTTCTTCTTCTTCTTTAATCGTTTTTTCTTTTTTTTTCCCTTACCCTCGAAGAAACACGATTTCCTCTTTATTTCATTTATCTTCGCTCTTTCGAAGTACTATAAAAGAAAAAAAAAAAATATATATATATATATATTTTTTTTTTTTAGTAAGTAAATAAGTAGATAAATAAAGTAGATCTTATTCATTCACGAAGTTCAAAATGAAATTTAGTAGATTTTTTTTTCTTCCTTCTCTATTTCCTTCCAGTCTAGTAAAATACTTCTTGTTTTACGAAGTAATAGTTTCTCAAGAGAAGCCATATTACAATCTCATTCTCTTTCCCCCTGAAAGAGGGAGAACGATCCCCTCTAGATTTCATTTTTTCCCCTTTTAATTGCCGATAATTTATATTATGGGAAATATTAGATTCGTGCGAAACCGTATTAAAAGCGGAGAAGAAGCTCTCTCTCTCTCTCTTTCTCTTTCTCTTTCTCTTTCTCTCTCTTTTATGAAGAAAAAGGATGCGAGGGAGGAGAGAGGATCGAAGGGAAGAGGCCTGTAATTATTGCAAAACATGAAAACCGCAACCCGTAAGATTAATTTTTGCGCGAGATTGATGCCGCGGTATCGAGGAGTATCGGCTGCCCCTTCGGTGAGGGCCGAAGGGATGCCGAAGGGACGTGGGACGGGACGGTGACCCTATCCTCCTTCTCTTCTCTTCTCTTCTCTTTTCTTCTCTTCTCTTCTCTTCTCTTCTCTTCTCTTCTCTTCTCTTTTCTACTCTTCTCTTCTCTTCTCTTCGATGGACGATCGAATCCGCCTCTCTTAACGAGATTCCATCCTTCCGTCACTCGTATTAAGAATAATAATATACCGATAAATGCCAAATTACGGTGCAACGATAACCTCGACTTGAGAACCCGTAGAGAAAGAGAAAGAGAAAGAGAAAGAAAGAGAGAGAAAAGAGAAGAGATAAACTCTCATCCTCGACTCTATCGTCTTGATTTTCCTAAGTATTTCTCACGAGGAATTTCGCGAATTCTTTCTTATCTCTCGTCCGATGTATTACTTATCGTATCGTGTGTATATATATATATATATATATATATACGTTCGAGAGAAGGAGGATGAGAAAAGATGAAGAGAAGAAGAAGAAGGAGATGGAGGGCGGACGGGTGGGGGGAGACCCGTCGAGGGGGAAGTGTAAATGATTTAATTAAAAATCGTTAACTTTTCACGGTACAACCTGTCGGGTAGGTATATCAGGTTTAATCGATCGTTACGGAATAGGGGAATATAAAGGCGGTTCTCTTCTCTTAATTGCGAGATCTACAAAAGAAAGTATCTATCTACTGATTGTGAGAAAGAATTTTGGAACCGAGACGATCGAAGATTACAATGTCGATGTATTTACATCACCGTGTATGTGTCTGCGTATATGTGTAAAAAAGAGAGATTGAGAAAGAAAGAGAAGGGGTTGATCGTATGTGTTGATCGAAATAATATAAGTAAGAACAATTAATTGTAATTGTTTAAAAATGATTTGAATAATACAACTGATTTTTCTATTATCGAATCGAATAATTTTATCGTGTATGAAACGGACGATTAAATAGTTAAGAGAGAGAGAGAGAGAGAGAGTTTTTTCTTCTTTCGTTCGTGTTTTACATGACTCTTTTCTATCTCGAATTCCAGGATTCTATCAGAAGCCAATCGGGACTTTCGCCTGTCTAAGTTCGCACCAGATGGTGCGTGCTGGGTCCGTCGGTCCCACCTCTCGACGTAAACGGGCATGCTCGCGCGTCATTTATTCCACGAAAAGTCCTTCGACCAATTAAGCCACTCTATCTCTCTCTCTCTCTCTCTCTCTCTCTTTTTCTTTCGCGTTTAAGGAGGGAAAAAGATAGAGAAGGTGTTTCTCGTCGAAACTCTTGTATATGTATATGTATACCGTATATATATACATACGTATATAAGAACGAGGGGAAGAAAGAACGAAAGAGAAGGATGGTCCATGCAAGCAAGAGTGAACAATTTATTTCTTTCTTTTTCTCACCACTCTCGTTCGTTTGCAGTAGGACCGATCTTCTTCTTCGTCGTCGTCGTCGTCGTCGTCGTCGTCGTCGTCGTCGTCGTCGTTCGTAGTCCTATCGAGCATCTAAGGTGCGTCGATTTATATGCTGCTACCAGGCTTTACAGGATTCTTCTTCATGGCGAAATTCGACTCGCCTGAAATCCTCCATATCTTTTCTTGGTAGAGATAAAGAAAAAAAAAAAAAAAAAAGAAAAAAAGCGAAACGAAAAAAAAAGAAGAGAAAAACAAACGTACGCTCGGCTTTACTCGATTATCAAACTACGCATATTATGTAAGTACAGGTGGTTACGTATTTACGATAAATAAACAATAATAAAAACGTACGTTGACGATCAAGGACGATCGTTTCTAAGGATCCTATTGTATTAATACGTTTATTGTAAAATCGATGAACGAAGAAGGACGATGTTAAAAGATATTAAAAGAGGTATATGTATATATATATATATATATATACATATACATATATATATATATATAATGCCGGCTCGGAATACTTTTGTAGAGACGACGCGTGCGCGATCCATGAATTACACGCTTGACCATTAAGACAAAACCTGGCCTCGCCATAACTCTCAATAGATTTATAGTAGCTACAACGGAGGCAACGAAGGGAAAAAGGGAGAACCGGCAGCGTTATAATCCTTTCTGGCGATGTCCACGACATCGTCCGCCCGGTTTCGCTTCTATCCTTTCTACATATATTCAAAATACATAGATAGATTTTACATACCTATATATATATTATGTATATATATGTATATATTTATATGTATATATATATACATATATATTAGTCATCCTTTCGATCGTCGTCGTTCGTTGGAAAACGCAGAGCTAGTCTCATCCTTGGCACTCTCTCTCTCTCTCTCTCTCTTTCTCTCTCTTCACGTATAAAATATCTGCGTGTATTTTTATATATGTTTCTCTCTCTCTCTCTCTCTCTCTCTGCTGTGTGTATATGTGCATGTATGTGTATACTTTTACGCGTGCCTATATAAAAAAGGCACACACTGGGCTATAAATATCCGGCTTATTTACGGACAACGGTCCTGCCATTGCACCCGAGAATAAATTCAACAAAATGCCCATTTAATTAACACCTTATTTATTGAGACGTCCCAACGTTCGGAGAACCTCCAAAGATTCTTCTCCTCTCCTCCTTTCTCGTTTCCACTCTCCCATGGGATCGAATCTCTTTTGGAGATTATTTAACCATTATTGATCCTTCTTTTTTTTCGTTACGAAACATAAGCTTTGTTTTGGTAAATAACAAAAAAATTACATTAGGGAGTGATAAATAAGAATTTGGTTTTGTTGGAAGTGATACGTATGAAAGAACAAAAGAAGAAAGAAAGAAAAACAAAGAAGATGAAGAAAAGGAAGGAAGAGAGAAATAAAAGCAAAACAAAAGCAAAACAAAAGTGAGACAGAAGAATCAGAGATATAATTTCTTCTTTTAATCTCACGATCATTTAGTGTAAAAGATACATATGTGAATCGAATTCATTCATGTTCACAATCTGTCCATTGTGAATGAAGGATTAAAGAATATATATTTTTGGATATAATAAAAAGAGTAATTCGTGGCTCGTTTGTTCTCTCGATAAGTTCTTATCGATCATAATAACAGTATCTCTCTCTATCTCCCTCTCTCCCCTTGCCTTTCTTTCTTTGTCGCAGCTATTAAATCCGTCTTAACGAAGAGCGTGAAAAAAAAGGGCATCGAGAACGAGGGTGATAAAGGGGGGATGGGATGGGTTGGGTGGTAGGGTTGGCTCTCTCGTTAAAATAGCCAAGCCGAGTAACAAATAAAATCTACGTAAGAAGAGCTAACGAAAGCAAAACGATCTCGACGATGGGACAAAAGGATATCGGATTAAATGAATGAGACCGAAAAGAAAAAAAAAGAAAATAAAAAGGAGGGGGAAGGTATAGGGTGAGAATAGGTATGAGCATTCTCCCTATATATATATATATATATATATATATATATATATATATATATATATATATATACATGATGTATGTACTTCAATCGAACTGCGGATGAACGAAAAGAAAAACAATTATAGGTGCTGTGTGCATGTCGAGTACCTACATACATATATATTTCAATTATTACTCCTCATACTTCTCTCTCTCTCTCTCTCTCTCTCTCTCGTGTGTATGGAACTTTTTTTTTGCTCGAACCCTTTTTTTTCGTTTGGTCCTTACATGACTCTTTTGTATACCCTTTGGCCACGTGTACGCCATTCTGTAACAATGTAGATAATTGTTCGTATTTGAGCTTTCTTGATTTGTTCTTTTTTTTTTTTCTTTTTGTTTTCTTTTCTTACGAGCTACCAAAATTTTCCTCTAATAAAGTTAATTGCAAGTATTAATTATAATTGTACAAATTTACATATTCAAAAAATACATAAGGTATACACCCTATTGTTTATTTTCTTTTTATCAAGACTTTTTTTAATAAAATTATATAAATATGTATATGTATATATATATATATATATATATATATATATATGTATTTTGCTATTAATAATCCCATAATCCCTATACTTTTTAATTATAGTTATATAAATGTAGATATTCGAGTAATACTAATATATGAGGCAAATACCATCGGGAAGCTTCAATTATGTACGTGGAAATTAGATCCTCGTTAAAGGGCCATTCTAAAGTTCTTTGGGTCTCTCGATACAAGATTCCATTCGTTCTCCCTTTCCCTTCAGAACTCTTCCCTCTCTCTCTCTTTCTCTTATTTCGTCTTTGCCTCCACTCGTGTTCAGGTGCCACTTTCCTCGAAGATTCAGCTGCTACTACCGTCTCTTTCTCCCTCTTTCTCTCTGTCTGTCTTTTTCTGTTTCTTGGCGGCTCGTAGCTTTAACGTACACGCTGAATGCACGAAGGTAGAATCTAAGGAGACTACCGGGTGGTAAAATATATCGAAGCGAAAAAGGTTTTGGTTACACCTGCTATACAGAAGATAGTAGACGTACAGTTCCTTCTTCTTCTTTTTTTTCTTTTTTTTTCTTTGACTTTATTCGTATTTCTCTCCACCCCTTACCCCCCCCCCCTCTCTCTCTCTTTCGTAAATCTTTATTATTATTGAAACTCTTACTATTTTTCTTTCCCCTTTCAATTTTATAAGAAGTAATCATTCGACGATACGAATCGCGTGATTGATAATAAAATTGAAGGGTATAAAAAAAAAAAAAAAAAAAGAAAAGAAGAAAAAAAGACAGAGAGAAAAAAGAACAAATAAACTTACGGATCGTATAGGTTACATGCGAATCTAATAAAAATAAAAAGTAAATCATTTACTATGTGACTCTAGTGATCGAAGGCAAAAGCTATATAATACAGACGCAACCCGTAGTCGTAAAGTTCGTATCTACTTTATTCCGAGTAGTAGTGGATCGTTGGTGAAAGACATGCGCATCGAGCACGCACACACGAAGGTCGTGCGCGCAAAACCGAGTGGATTACACCTGCACAGCTGCCGGCAGCCTCGGCGGCAGGTGAATCTTGGGACTCACCTGATCGCGCCGTGTCGGCGAGCGAACGAGCGCGCGCGCGCACTAGCTCACCTCCGCGACAAGAGGGAAAAGTGTCTTCAGAGACATGAGCAGGTGATATCGATTGTACGAATTATGGTTGGATCAGCTTGCTCCAAGACCTTCTCGACGTTTCAAGTTAAAGTATAACTTCGAAGAAGCAGCCACATAATGTTTCTCTCGGAAA
The DNA here is from genome assembly GCF_912470025.1 of Vespa velutina. Classification (NCBI taxonomy): domain Eukaryota; kingdom Metazoa; phylum Arthropoda; class Insecta; order Hymenoptera; family Vespidae; genus Vespa; species Vespa velutina. The sequence goes on along the minus strand of NC_062200.1, from coordinate 1,204,535 downwards.
AAATACGTAAAATACGATCGATCTATCCGCATATGATCGATTCAATTAATATAATAGTAGAGAAAAAAAAAAAACTTGAAAAGGAGAAGGGATGACGATTAGAAAATGAAAATAATTAACGTTGACGTGAATCGCAAAGTTACTTTTTCTTTTTTCATTTGACAAAGAAAATCGATTCATAAAGAAGCAAAGATAAGAAAAATTATTGATCAAAAAGACACGCGATCATAAATTATTATTATTATTTTTTTTTTTTTTCTTTTCTTTTTTTTTTTTTTTTTTATAAATTTGCTTTAACAAAATCCTCATCTGGAGAAAAATAATAATAAATGAATAAATAAATGAACGAATGTATGTTAAACGATTGCCGAAGAGATAATCGTGAGAGTACGGGCTCCATTTGTCTTGAAATAGGAGATTATGTTCGTCGAATCGAAGTAAGGCTAAAACCAAGAAGGTAATACAGAATCGCGAAGTGGCTTTCGATCGGCAAATAAGAACGCGATCGATGATCCATAATCCGCCTAAGGGTGCAGGTTGTGGCGCGGCCGTGTTCCCTTCTTTACTTCGGCCGCGCATACTGGGCAATCTTTGTAATTATAGAGGAGGCGCGCGTCCCATTAGCTCGGTATCCTCGCGTATATGTAGCTGCTACGGAGGATGCGCCAGAGTTAGAGAGAGATAGATAGATAGATAGATAGAGAGAGAGAGAGAGAAAGAGAGAGAGTCAGAGTGCTTGGAGGGAGAAGAAATACGTTCGAGATAGAAACACGGAGCACTGACCACTCTCAATAGGACCTCTCGACGTGAGGATGGCGACATTCGAATTATTATAATCATTTTATATCTCTTCGATGCTTTTATTTCTTTTTATGACTGCATTTAAATTTCTTTCTTTCACTCCCTTTTTCCTTTCTTTTTCTTTTCTTCGTCTCCTTCGTACGACACGCTCAGTTCAAATGCCATATTTCACAATGTTATCAAATTTCAATTTTTTTTTCCTCGATCCCCTTCCTGTTTGACGAAATATCATTATTTGTAAAAAAAAAAAAACAAAACGAAAAAAGAAAATAAAGTCGAAGGAAGAAGAAAAAGAAGGAAAAGAAGAGGTGCGGTTAGGGGAGGGTGGGGAGGGTGGGCGGAAGAAAGAAATAACAAACACACGTTTGTGAGTACGTGAAGTTGTACAATTATTTTTATCTACCTTGAAACAAAAAAAGAAAAAAAAAAAAAAAAAAGAAAAAAAAAGAAAAAAAACTGGCGCCTCATTTTTCACGCTCGACGTACTCGACAAATATAATACCAGCAGTGATTCTCGTAACAAAAGCTTGCAACTACCTGGCTTGGGAAAAATTGTCATGAACGAAAGGAGATAGATAGAACGCATGTAACTCGCCTAAGTTCGACCGGAGTGGATAGCGTGGTGCGGAACGATTCTTTTTCCTTCGTGCAGGAAGCTGTCACTGTATTTAAAACGTTCGAGGGTGTGAAGAGAGAAAGAAAGGAGAGAGAGAGATATATATATATATATACATACACATATATGTAAATATATATATATATATGTGTGTGTGTGTGTGTACAGTATACCGGCGCATGTCTCTACTAATCTAATTTACTTCGGGTCAGATAAAAAACTCATTTACCCTGGGCCAGACGTTCTTGGTCAGGGTTGTGCCTTGGGAAGAAAATTTCTTTCTTTTTTTTTCTTTTTCTTTTTTTTTTTTTCTTTTTTTTTTTTTTTTACATGCGTTCTCGAGAAACGGAAGTGACGCGTCTCGTACACTATGCATTCTATGTCCTGTCTCGGAAACTTTTCTGAATTCTTACGTTATTCTTTCTTCTTTTCTTCCTTCCTTTCTTTCTTTCTCAGTTTATTCTTCTTCTTTGAAAATCGCCGAGAGGAACAAAGCCGACCTAAATTTCGTGAGAGGAAAAAAAAAGAAACAAAAAGGAAAGGAGAAAAAAGAGAGAGAGAGAGAGAGAGAAAGAGAGAAACATAATCTCTTCGCAAATTCATACCAAGTTTTTGGTGGCTCTCCTTTTTAGATCGATCGTTCGTCGCAACTTCGGCATCCTATAATTCGTTTCTCGTCGGCAGGTGTTTTCAGGCGACTCGAGCGAAAGGCAGGGAACTATTAAATCGCAATTTTATATGCTTGGCCGGCGCCTTTCAGAAGGAATAATCCATACCTTAAATACCTTCGTATTTTAACTTTAACTTTGTATGTCGAATTACAGTGGCATCTTTCTTTCGATTTTTTCTTTTTTCTTTCTTTTTTTTTTTTTTTTTTTTTTTTTTTTTTTTAAATCCTTCTCGTATTGGAAATACGAGAAGATAGCGAATGAGACACTATGTCGATTTTTTTTTTTTTAATTAGATATCGAACTATATATCTAATAAAGCATAGAAGAAATTTGTAAAAATCCGAAGAGAAGTACGAATGCTAAAGAGACAGACAGGTGTTTACGATACTTACGATTCGACTAAAAGTAGGCTGCTGATTAGGAAGTCCGGTATCTCTTGGCCAGGTGATCGTCGACTTGGAAAATTATTTCTGACATAAAATTGTTTTTCTTTTCTTTCTTTTTTTTGTGACAATGAGCGTTCTCCTCTCTTTTTCAAAAAAAAGTAAAAATTAGAGAGAGAGAGAGAAAGGGAAAAAAAGAAGAAATAAAGGAGAAGAAAAAGAAGAAAAGAAGAAAATGAAAAGAAAAAAGGAAGAAAATATACGCTAAAAGATCCGCGTGTTAAAGTATGTTAAACCCTACTTACTTCCTTAAAATATTAAAGGAAACGCGCGAAATTTGAATTCCCCGAAATGATTGGGACATTAACCGATAGGAATCGAGATGTAATGGTGAGGTTTTTACCTCAGAAGACCCGGTACATGCATAAGTACGTCGAAATCGAGTCGATCGAGTCGTACATATATACATATATATATATATATATATATATATATATATATATATATATTACTTGAGACGCATTTATGAAGGGACGAGCATCGGTCGCGAAGCGACAGGTGCAGCTGCAGCAACTGCAGCGACTGCAGCGAGGCACGCGTCTTGCCTCCGTTCGCCTGCAGCTGAACTAATTACCGACGACGATGCACCGACGTAACAGCAAACGCGAGCTTAATACTCGATTCGTTCTCTCTCTCTCTCTCACTCTCCTTCTCGTTGTTGCTCTCGCACGTTTATGGACTCGTCTCCTTTTTCTTCCTATTTGAGAGAGCTCGCGCGAGTACTTGGGCGTGTCTCGTGCCTACGTTTGACGGATCGTTCGCCTTTCTTTCGATCTGAGACCCCTCTAATCCCCTCCTCCTCCTCCTCCTTCTCCTCCTCTTCCTTCTCCTTCGCTTCCTCTTCTTCCACTTTCTCCTCCTCACACCTCTTTTATTTTCTTCCTTCTTTATTACTCGTTTACTTCGCCCTACGTTCTCGATTTATTCTCTTATCTTTTTCGTTTCGTTTTTTTATTTTTCGTTTCTTTTCTTTCTTTTTTTTTTTTCCCCCTCCCCCTCCCGGCCTCCTCCTCCTCCTTCGAGACTTTTGCAATTCCCCGAAGATGTCCTTCGAGGCGATCTTATAAATCGATCCTTCGACCTATGCTACCATCTTCGCTCTTCAAGATGTTTCTTTTTAATTTTTTTCTTTTGTTTTCTGTTTTCTTTTTTGTCCTTTTTTCCCATAACCCACTTTCATCTTTTAATTTACTTTCTTTACGATCAATCGAATCATTTCGTTTCGTGTCGTTCGATTATATTGGTCCATGTGATATATATCGTCTCTTGACGAATGATATTCCTTTTCGATTGACATTTAATTCGAGTCTTCTTTAAAATACGTCATAACTCGTGTACGCGTATATTTTTATCCCAATTGCAAATGCAATTGCAATGTGTGCTCTGTGCTCAAATTATTTCATATCCGGGTGAATTATTCGAATAGCTAAGAATGAAATTCAAATAGCTAAGAGTAAAAGAGAGAGAGAGAGAGAGAGAGAGAGAGAGAGAGGGAGAGGGAGAGAGAGAGAAAAGAAAGAAAAATAAAGGACTCGAGACAACTCCGATATTTAAGATCATAAAATGAACGCATTAAAAAGTATCGAGTATGTAACATACTTTACGTATGTTCACTATTTTCGATGCTATTCACTCAATTTTTTGATCGCATTATCCGCAAGACCCGAGACAAGGATACGAAAGATGGTGTATGATGTTGATGATGATGATGATGATGATGATGATGATGACGCCGATGGCGCAAACGTTTTGCGGCAGGTGTCGTGGGCCGCGAAAGTTGGTGCCATGTTTTCTACCTGTTCTCCTACCTTAATCCTCCTTTCGATTCACGAAGTAACTGCGTGTCCCTGTTACACACCTTGACATCTCTACAAATCATCCCTCTCTTACTTTTCTACTTATTAAAAAGGAACGGATACATTACTTATAAACGCGTACACCTTGTTTCCGCAGGATCGTAATCGAGAATGTTCTACAAAAAAAAAAAAAAAAAAAAAAAAAAAAAAAAAAAAGATCAAAGGATAAGAATGAAGATGATATAGTTTGTCCATGGTGAAACGATTTGAAAATTGTCCTTCGTTGATTTTCGTTCGTACGTTCGTTCGTACGTACGTACGTATGTACGTACGTTCGTTCGTTCGTACGTATGTTCGTTCGTTCGTTCGTTCGTTCGTTCGTTCGATCAACTCGATTCGGAAACTTGGACTTGGACTTCTCGCAGGTGTTCCCCTTCTGGCTAAACGTGCCGGCCAAACTCGACTCGAGTAGCCTCGGTAGGACTACTCCTCTCTAACGGACTATTACCGAGGGCATCCTCGCGTGTGCAACGCGATAAATCTCCTTCGATACGTATCTCTCAGCGGCGACTATGTGCGAGAAGACGTGCTCCTTTTCGAGCCAGAGGGAGAGAGAGTAGATAGATAGAGAAAGAGAAAGAGAGAGAAAGAGAAAGAGTGAGAGGAAACATTTCTAACAACGTCTTACGAGTCTTCAACTGATCAAATAATGCCACCGAGTTTATACGTGCGATATATCGAACATTGTTAATCGATAATTTTTCTCTAATATTTTTCTCGGGTTTGTAATATTTTTGAAGAATCTTCTTTTTTCTTTTTTTTTCTTTTTTTTTTCTTTTTTTTTTTTTTTTTTTTTTTTTTAATAAAGAACATATTTATTGCTCATTCCAGTCCATGAATTAATCTGTTAAATATTTTGAAATGGTGGGTAGGTAGATAGGTAGGTAGGTTGGTAGGTAGGTAGACGGCACTCGTAAAACGAGTTCAAACGGTCGTTTCTTCGTCGTTTCCAAGGAGATTATTATCAACGTCGTTGGATATTTACGCGGTCGGACCACGTCCGGTGGTGGTAAAGTTTTTAATAAGGATATATACTTTCGAGAGAGCCGAGCTTAACGATTACGAAAAACGCAGGGCTCGTAAAGTTACGAGCACGCGTCGATGGCTCCATCGACGGACCACTGTATCTACTCTTCTGTACATACAAGAGAAAGAGAGAGATACCAAGAGAGAGAGAGAGAGAGAGAGAGGATAACCGTGCTACGATATCTCGCGAGTTGAATTCGTATGAATCATGTGGAACGTGATCGACGTATCATTACGCCTCCAGTAATCACCGTCATTTCATCTTGGTACTCTTCTAATTACGCATCGATCGGTAGCCCAAATTACTATGCAAAACATTGTAAAAGGTGTAAGTTTTATTTGAGAAACTGACTTTGCATGTCCTAACTTTATCTGCTAATCGTATTGGACGTTTAATAAATTCGTTATACCAACTAAACGTTTTATAATCATAATCTTTCGAACGACTTTATTATCATTTCGATTTTAGATCATAATCAGCTGGAAAGTGCGAATCTTCAAAAAGAAGAAAAGAAAAATAAAATATCTTCTATTTATTTATTTTCTATTCTTATTTTAATATATATATATATATATACATGTGTGTGTGTGTGTGTGTGTGTGATGTAAAATAGAAGGAGACACTGGACACAAACCATTTCTTTTCTCGTTTAGATCGTGAAACCGACCGTGCAAAGGGGCTACTATGAAAGTAATAGTAGTAATAGTAGTAGTAGTGTATTAGTAATAGTAGCAGTAGTAGTAGTAGTAGTAGTAGTAGTAGTAGTAGTAAAGCCCGATTGAAAAAGATCTCACGATTGACGAGTACTTCTTTTTTCGAAGCGGACTAGAAAAGCGATTTTCCAGTCGTTGCTCTCATAGCTTAAGCCGGGGATCAATGGATCCTCTCGATCGGCGACAAAATCGTGATGGACCTCGCGAACGGGGATTCCGAAGGAAGATTGACCCTTCTTGCCGAGGGTCAAGCTTTGAAATTGTTATTAACTAACCGTCCTCTCGATTGGACACCATATTTTTTTTCCCTTACTTCTCAATCCCCCCTCTAACCCATCTCTCCCTAATCCTATCGATGATCTTCTATAACACATCCTCATTTCATTTTACAAATTTCAGCGAAGATCTAGAATTATTCTGCTGCAAAAAAAAAGAAAATCAATTAAGTTACATACATTGTAGTAATTATTTATTATTAATACAATAATAAAAAATTTTCGTCATTCGCGTTAATTGTACTCTTATTATCGATTTATTTAAAATATATTTATAAAAAGTTACGCGATTTATTATCAATGAAAGAATTCTAAACATACGTTTACTAATACATTCATTATACGTATGTGTTATACTTTTTATTAATTTTTTTTTTTTTTCCCCTATATGTAAAGCAAACAAAAACGTTTGGACGTCGCTATTGACATAAATCATTCTAATAATATTGTAGATCTTATTCGATCGGTAAAAGAAGAAAATAAGTATGGTGGATCTCTCTCTTAAGGGGTAACTTTTCCACCCTTTTTTCTTCTTCTCTTTTCTATCTCTTTTCTTTCTTCCTTCCTTCCTTCCTTCCTCTCCCTTCCATCCGAGAAGAAAGAGCTCAAAGCAATATTATTTAACCGTTAAAGTCGGTGCTCGTTAGGCTCCGCGCCGATAGAGGCGTGGGTCGTGTCGTCGTATATTAGTTTGGAAACGCCTTCGCGGATCGAGGGGCGATGGCACGCGAGATTAATGGCCCTTGGGGTCAAGTACGCTTCTACTATATACGTTCAAAAGTGTATATATATATATATATACATATAATCCCATATATATATATATATATATATATATATATATATATGTATGTATGTATGGTATTTATGTATGTGTGTGTACGTTGCGAGCGAATTACCAAAGAAAACTTATGACCTCGATCGAAAACGAATGTCTCGATTCGAGTACTTTGAATAATTTTCAACGATACATGCACATACGTGCAATGATCACGAATCTACATTAAAAAATATATCTAATCCATATATATAACTTTCTTATAGAAATGATCGATCCAATTTATCTCATAAAAGATATTAGAATAAAAAGAAAAAAAAGCAATAAAAAGATATTAGAATTCATCCTCCCTTCTTTTCTTTTTTTTTTTTTTGCGCGCGCGCGAGCATTATTTCATTCCATTGCACGGTCGCGCGATACGAAGTTTTTTCCGTATTACTAATTTTTTTTTCTCTCTTTTTCTTTTTTTTTTTGTTATCAGAAAATAAAAAAAAAAAAATATATATATATATATATATAAAAAAACGATAAAAAAGAAAAAAAGAAAAAAGAAAAAGAAAAAATGCAATCTAGTAGTTCCGTTCAAAGGGGAAAAAAAAAGGAAAATGGGGAGAACCGATGAAACGATATTGTTATGTGATCGAGCTGGATCGGTCGAGAGAGATAAGATCTCTTTCTATATCCCCCCTCTCTCCCTCCCTCTCTCTCTCTCTCTCTCTCTCTCTCTCTCTCTCTCGCTCGCGTTGTTGTACCGCAACGTCGTTTGCGAAATAATTGCAGGATATACATGTAACTCGGAAACGAGAACAACGAGCTTCTGCCTCGAATCAAGATCGGCACGTAAACGGAAGATTATTTCCAGATGGCTTTTATCCTCGTGATCGTTTCGTCTCTCTCTCTCTCTCTCTCTCTTTTGGATTCACTCTAACGCGTTTCTTTCGTTTCCACGTAAAAAAAAATTCATTTTGAAATTCCTCTTGTGCTCTTTCTCTTCTTCATCGCTCCCATGCATTTCAATGTCTCTTTTATCTATCTCTTTTCTTCGAGAAGACATTTTATGAGCTGAGCCAGAGAAAGAGAGAAAGAGAGAGTTGCGTGGTGACTTAATAACCCACAATTTAAAGCTTATAAATCAATCATATTACTTGTCACTCGTTGATTTTATTAAGGTTTCTCGCATGTAACGCCGCCGATCGTATTTCAAAGAATTTAAACGGTGAGTTAAAAGAGATTCAAAAAGTGTTCAAGTTTATAAGCACACATATGCGTGATATTCTCGTTGATCTATACTAAATCATGCTTGGATGAATCAATTTCGATAAGATAATATTGAATTGTCGTTATGATCATTCATTCGATAAATAGGGAGAAAAAGAAAAGAAATAGTAGAAGGATACATACTCATTACTCGTCGATTATAAGAATTATTTATTTCGCATAAAAATAAATTACATTCTCTCTCTCTCTCTCTCTCTCTCTCTCTCTCTCTCTCTCTCTCTCTCTCTCTCTCTCTAATGCTGATTAAAAGCAAGATCGTTGAACGTGCGCATTCTCCGAGATTTCCTTGAAGCGAAACACGCGAAAACGATCGGAAAGTTAATTACGTCTAAGCGTTATCCGGAAGTGATCAGGGTGCACGAAATTCTAAGGCTAGTCCGGAGATGGGTTCGCGAGGGTTCACTCGACGAACGTCGCACTAAATCCTTCGACTTTCTCTCTCTCTCTCTCTCTCTCTCTCTCTGTTATTCTCTATTTTCCTTAGCTAGAGCAGCAAGCAGTCGAGTTGGCTGCTAGTCGGTTCCTGAACGGTGTCGGCTCGGACAAATGTCCGGATACCAGTGGTGGAAGTAATGCGTCTTAGCGGCGCTCTCGAAAGGTTACTCTCCTATAAAGTCCACCACGGGAGTCCTAAGGTTTATCTCACCCTACCCTTATTTTCCTATGGGATATATCGAGAAGCAGTTTATTAGGGGGATGCAACGTATACCCCTATTTTCTTCTTCTTCTTCTTCTTCTCCTTTTTCTTTCTTTCTGTTTTTTTTTTTTTTTTTTTTTTTTTTTTTTTTTTTTAAGAGTATCACCCCATAAAATCAATGTTTTGCGAAATCCCTCCGTTCACTTAATTTCCTAAAATATCGTAAACTTTACGTTATCATCGAATACAAAAGATAATAAAAAAAATAAGATAAAGGAAAGAAAGAAAAGATCAAATTAAGCAAGTAACTCGTTTTAAATATTAGAATATGGAAAATGGAGTTGGTATGGTTCGTCGTTGTATTTGCCTAATTGCGAGTAAGATTTCGATCGTGGCGAATCCGCCTTCTTGGCTTCCCCACTTAAACGACTCAGGTGAAAACGTAATTAAGAATCTTGCTTATTAAAGCGCGTTGCCTCGCTCGTACAGTCGTACAGAGCGACGTATGGATGAGTAAAATAGCCGCTTGCCTGACTCCATGGGTGGCACGGTTAGCAGCCCATCCATTTTTCTGACTGCTTGTTGTTTCGCGCCAGGGGTCCGGAGCTCCTTCAATCCCGAACTATAAGGCCCAACCGAGTAAAACTGGCTTCTACTTATTGCATCATGGCTATATATCCGGGAAGAACACCGACGTCTGAGAATCATCTTTTCTTTCTTTTATTATTCTTTTATCCTTTTTTTTATTTTTTTATTTATTTATTTATTTTGTCTTTGAAAAAACTTTTTCTCATTCCTTTCTTTTTCATTCGATATAAAAATATCTATAAAGAAATGAAAGGGGGCAGGGGGCGGCGGGGGGAGGGGGGTTAACGTCATCGCGACGGATTGTAATTTTTACAGATTGTATTGTTACCCCTATTGATAAATCTCATTCGGTTTAGTTGATAAATAATAATAATAATAATAATAGGATCGATGGAAAAGTGAGAGTAAACGTTATCACATATTTTCTATAATATAAACGAAGGAGAGATTTAGCGTGTGCCTTACTCGCGCGAATATACACGATCGACTAGCATAAAATGGGGATGTTACGGGCGTCCAGAGGTTGTCCAGAGCTCTCATTCTCGTCTCAATGGCTAAAGGATAACTCTGCCGAGGTAGAGGTGTAGCGAGAAGGCTTCCACAACCGTAGGTAGTAGTAGGTCCGTGTGATTCCTGGCCTTCGTAACGGCCAGTCACGCCGCCCTCATCAATCTTGTTCGATTATTTCGTGATGGGTGAAAAAAAAAACCGAGCTTATGAGTGGGAGAGGCTCTCGAGGAAGAAGAAGTAGAAGAAGAAGAAGAAGGAAAAGAGGAAGAGGAAGAAGAGAGAGAGGGGGGGATACAAGGTAGGTCGTTATAAATGGTAAGGCGATTTGATTTCTATTAGGCGACGTATTGTTCGCTCCTCGCGGGAGACTACTCCTCTATAAGAGGTTCCACAACGGGACGTTAGGGTCGTTCTAATGAATTTGTGCTTGTGAATATCAGAGCCCTCCGATTTTCTCACATTTTTCCGTTGCATGAAGAAAATGCAATTTTCAAAATTCATCTATCCTTTCGATAATATCGTAAATAATAATATTTTAGTAATATTATTAATTCTTCTTCCTTTTTTTTTTTTTTTCTTTTTCTTTTCTTTTCTTTTCTTTCTTTTTTTTTTTTTTTTTTGTTTATTTTTACATTTGCACCAACATCTTTCTGAAGTTGTATAATATCTAAATAGAGATAATATTTGCAGAACGGGCAGGTGTATACTTTTACAAATATAGTCTTGGGTTGATCGGAGGTGGAAGAGAACTAACTCTATAGGAAAAACGAAATACATACGGGAGCGAGAATGTTTCTTGTCTTTCTCTCTCTCTCTCTCTCTCTCTCTCTCTCTCTCTCTCTCTCTTTTATCCCTCTTTTTATGTGAGGGCGTTGACGGGAGGTGGACCATCGCAAACACTCCCCCTAAGTGTAGTACCTTCGGTGTCCGTCTTGCGGATAATTTACGTCGTGGCTTTATGAGTGTCTAACTAGCGGTTAGACCTCGTTGTTGGTACCCACCGAAGAGCTATTCGTTTCCGACGCCTACAGTCCTTTACCTCGTAGACGTCGAAAGGACTTTATTCCTTCTTCTTGAAGTCTTCATAAACTACGAAATCGTTTCGAGGATAAACGTTACGTATAGTACATATTCGTCGACATACTTCGTCGTAAGTAAAGTGTTTCGTATACTCGTTAAGAATTATTTATATTTCTTTTATGAAAGTACTTATTTGATATTTTATTTCTAGCCGTACGCGCATTAGATTAGAATAAAATAATTCATTATTGTCATGAAATGAAAACATATCCGGATTATTTTTTACAAAAGGAAATATATAATTGTCTAGTTATATTCACAATAATCTTACGATTTATCTCACATTCTTAAGCTGTTATCTTGGTATTTGCGTTGTAACGGGATCAGAAATTGAGAATCAAAAGGGACGAAATTATAGGTGGCGAAGATTCACGAGGTAAACAGGAAATCGTTTCTTCTTGATCTACCTTCGAGAGAGAGAGAGAGAGAGAGAATAAGAGGGCTCTCTCTCTTTCTCTCTCGAGTCTCGATTCAAGCGAGAAATCGTTTCTTTCGCTTTTAAACGACATATTTTTTTTTTTTTTTTTTTTTCTTTCTTTCTTTCCTTTCATCTCCGTCATCTTACCTATCCCCTATTCTATTGTCATGTAACAACAAGAGCACTCTAAAATCTTTTAGCCTTTGGGATTATCCTCCGCGCGATGGTTAGAATCTTTTTCTCTTTCTCTCTCTTTCTCTCTATCTATCTTTTTCTATCTCTCGAAAAGGAGAAGAAGTGCCTTGTTAGAAATTTTTCTAGAGAAATCTCGTTTGCAAATAAGATTTTGCGCAAGGACGATTTCCTTGCGTCGACATTACGCGATTTCGCTAACTCTCCCGTATAATACGAAAAGTAGGGACCCAAAGAAGTATCCACCTTAAGAAGTACACAACTAGACGCAAACTCTCACCGGAAATGACGATAACGTTACACACACGCTCGTCTTTTGTAATAAATTGTATAATAACATATATATATATATATATATATACATATATTTATATATATGCTCACACACACAGAAACATATACAAATCTTCTCGATTAATCTTTCTTTTATTTGAACTCCTTACATAGACACTTATGAGCGTATCGATACAGGTATATCAAAGATCAGAGTGTGGGGACAATGACCGCGAAGAAAACCTATTACAATCGTCGAACGATTAGCCCGATCGTTTTTTGAAGGAGATCAAGAGTGTATGTTAGAGAGAAAAAAAGAGACAGAGAGAGAGAGAGAGAGAGAGAGAGAGAGAGAGAGTCACGAGGAGGGCATTCACTGGCTTTATGAGGCAACAATGACTGGTCATCCACGAGCTTTCCAATCGAGACCCATACCACTCGTTTCCTTCTCGACCGGTCGAACGAACGTTCGATCGGTCGATCGCTTTGCCATACCGCAATGATTAACGCGCGGCTGCGTTCTCCCTTTCTTTCTCTTTCTCTCTCTCTCTCTTTTTCTCTCTTCCCCTCTCACCCATCTCGATGATGTCCAACAAGTTCTATAAGAGCTATCGGCCGAATATTAGCTGGTATATGCTGGTGACGTTTATTTTGAAATAAAATTCATCCTTCTTCTCGAACGATTAACAAACAAAATGAAAAATAAAACGAAATAATAATATTAAACGCAATAATACGACAATTTTTGATAACGTGTTTGTAAGTTTACGTTTATGCATTCGGAAATGATTTTTTGTTAAGTATAGAGAGAGAGAGAGAGAGAGAGAGAGAGAGAGAAAATAAGAAGAAGAAGAAGGAGAAGGGTGGTGTCGATGAAAAAGTGAAATAAGAGAGAGAAGATTGTTGATCTCGATCATTTCTTGACTGACTCGGTTGTTGGCCACTTCTCTCGTGTATCCCACCTTTGAGGCGTTCGTGTGTTCAACTAACTCGTTCTTCTTCTTCTTCTTCTTCTTCTTCTTCTCTTTCACTTTTGAAGATCGATCGAAGAGATCCAAGATCGTCCCAACCCTCTCTTCGTTCGATGCACATCCATGTATACTTACACGCTCGATGATGGATTAATCGCATCAATGGGATCAAACCGATCCGTTCTACTAATCTAATTCTGCTTCCAATATATGTATCAGAGAGAGAGAGAGAGAGAGAGAGAGAGAGAGAGAGAGAGAGAGGTCTTTGTTCAAAATAAATATAACTCTTTAAAAGAGACGAGCGTAAAATATCATTAAAACTTAAGGATCCGCGTTTCCTTTCTTAATTATAAAACAACAACAACGAGACAGTTTTATGATCCGAGAGAGAGAGAGAGAGAGAGAGAGAGAAAAGAGAGAAAAAAAATATCTTTCTCATTTCTTTTCTTAATTGTTGGATAGTAACAAGCATCCTCGCACGATTCTGTCTAGCGTGCTTTTCCAATTTATATATATATATATATATATATATATTTCTTTTGTTTCTTTTTTCTCCTTTTCTCATTTCATTCTTTCCTTCTTTCTTGTTTTTTTTTTTTCTTTTTTTTTTTCTGTTTCATAGCGTTGTTTTGTCTCGTATATCGCGAGATCCTGATAAAATGCATTGCAAGTAGTGCAATAAAGAAGCGCAATTAGTCGGGACGATAAACGTTTCGCGACGAGAACTACTACCGCTCGTAAGTACTCGCGAGTAGTAGAAGAGTAGCGTGGTGGCTACTCAGGAAAGAAACAGAGGAGGCCGCGTCGAGCATTGTTTCCGTGGGAGGATCCCATGCATAAGTTAGAAAGCGTTGGGCACAGGTGTAAAAGGAGAATGTGCGCTCGCGTGCACGTTCCTCTCGCACGTACGCACGCACGCAAACACGCATACGTACATAAGTATACCTATGGACAGTCCAGTGGGAGAAGTCAGAACGAACTGGCGCACAAAGGCGCGAGTTTCGCCAAGTAATCGTGCCCATTAATAACGCTGCTGATCCACCCCCATCCTCCCCATTTTAAACTCCTCCTCCTCCTTCTCTTTCCTCCTTATTCTTTTTCTTTCTCTTTTAAATGTTCCCTTTGAAAATGGATGCCAATGGTTTTGCTAGCGTACAAGTAGTACGATGTGTCTACTTGCGGACTAATATATATCCAATATTAATTATGATTATTCTCTATATTTCTTGTTTAAACGATCCAATTTGTTGTGATTATATTTTTCTTTCTCATTTTGTTCTTATTTTGTTTCTTCCTTTTTCTCTTCTTTTCTCTCTTCTCTACTTCTTTTCTTCTTCTTTTCTAGTTTTTTTTTTCTTTTTTTTTCATTTGTCTTGTCGCTTTCCTTGATGTCTAAGATCTCTCTTTCTCTCTCTGTCTCTCTGTCTGTTTCTCTTTCTTTACCACAGCTAAAACAGAGAATCTGACGAGGATTGGCTCGCTGTCCACTTCGTTAACCCGGATTTACGTTCGTTTCGAAACGTAGCGTGAAGGAAGAAGCATCATGTAGATTGTAAAAGTAGAAGGAGGAGAAAGAGAAGGAGGAGGTGGAGGAGGTGGAGGAGATGAGACAGGCATACCACTTCGTCTCACAAATCCTTCGATTGATTCTTTATTTATTCCCTGCGGGGTCCAAATCCCTCAGTTTCACACTCGACGTGAGACTGACCCCTCGTGCTTGACCTCCTCGCAGCAAGATGCACGCGGGGATTTACTTCTCTTTCTCTCTCTCTTTCTCTCTCTCTCTCTTTCTCTGTCTGTCTGTCTCTCTCTCTCTCTCTCTCTCTCTTTCTTTCTTTCTTTCTTTCTTTCTCTCACACTTGTTCTCGGGGTGACTCGCTACGAAGAATCATGGATCGAGACAACGAACGTACCTATATCTATCCCTTTTCGTTTTCTTCCATCGATGATTCCCTCCCTCTTCCCCCTTTCCTCCTTTTTTCGCTCTCTCTCTCTCTCTCTCTCTCTCTCTCTCTTTTCCAACAAGTTCCCCAATGTACTTTTATAGGGTCATAAAAATAGGGAAACATTGCTGGATTATCTCGAGTTGTTGCGTCTCGCAAAGTCATCTAAAAAGTATTCTTTTTTTGGTCCTACTAATCCTCAGTGAATGTCAATTAAAAAAAAAAAGGGGGGGGAATCGGTGATTAGATCACATCGATGATACAATTTTCTTTTTTTGAAATTAAAGGACTAAAAATGACGAGGTTTTTCTTTTTTATTCTCAAGTCATATATATATATATTTTTTTTTCTTTTTTATTTTATATGTAACTTACGTTATTTCCGTTCGTCGGATTTGTGCATCGTATTTTTTTTTTTTTTTTTTTTTTTTTTTTTTTTTTTTTTTTTTTTTTTTTTTTTTTTTTTTTTTTTTTTTTTTTATATATATTCCTCGTCCAAGAACTCGAATTGTGTGATTTGAAAAAATGGAATCTTTTTTTTTTCTCTCTCTAAAACGTTTGAATCGATCCTTATCGATCGATCCTATTTTTCGGTAAGACTTCGTGAAAAGGTGTACGTCGAAGCTTACCGCAAACGAAAAACGAATCTTCTCTTGACTTTGTGGTGGATCCTTTGGCGAAGAAAAGAAGGATCATGCGCTCCCGAAAAGATCTCAATGACAAGTATCTCCCGTAGTCTTGTGTTACGTGTTTCCCTCGTCCCACGAATGTGGGATTACGCGAAATCCTACGCTCCGTTTATATACGGTGAAAACGAACGTTCTCCCTACAAAACGTTCGACCACCCTTATTCTCTATCTCTTTTCTATCTTTGATATTCTTTCGGATATTCCGCTAGAGTGCAAAAGGTCAGCTTTCTTCGACTAAAGCAGCTGGCACTGAATTTAATTCGGTACGTGTTCTCTCTCTCTCTCTATCTCTCTCCCTTTCTTTTTTTTCTCATATACTATATTCACTCTCTCGTATTCCAGAGTCAATTCACCGTAAAACTAACGTGCAAATCGACACAATCGACGTACGGTTAAAGTAATCCGATAAATCCAGAAAAATCGTTCAAGTTTACTTTTACGTTTAACGTGATACGCCGAAGGTAGAGAGAAAGAGAAGGGGAGAGAGAGAGAGAGAGAAAGAAAGAGAGATATCATATAATAGATAAACTTTTATAAATAAATAAATCTATTAGATTTTGTATCGCAGCTATGCATTCTGAAATAATCGCATTTCTCGGATAACTCAGTTGCCTGCCGGCTCATCGTTTAATATATTTTCTTCTTCTTATTTTCCCCTCTTCCTTTACTTTACTTTACTTTACTTTACTTTACTTTACTGCAATTTAATTTAATTTAATGTACTTTATTTTCCTTTATGTTTTTCAAAGGGACATGTATGCCTATCCATACTCACTTTTAAGGACCTCTTAGGATATCAGGATTTGGGTATGTAACGAGAGGCCGTTCTTAACTAACGTAAGAACGAAACTTCGAATCCGGTTTCTCATTACGGTCGGTCCGTGTGCCCGCATATATGTGGTCTCTGACTTTGTGTGTCTTCCAATGACGAAAAAAGAGAATCGAATCGGCCGCAACTTAGTTTCTTTTAAGGAAGGAAAACTTTATGGGAACGAACGAACGTAGGGATATGGTGTATTCATGATACTGGTCAAATTTAAAAAAGAGAGAAAGAGTGAGAGAGAGAGAGAGAGAGAGAGAGAGAGAGAGAGATAGGGATCAAAAATTGCAAAAAAGTTATCTCGCGAAGGTTAAAGAAAAATATACGATGATCAGAGATAGATATACTGTACTCGTACATATTTAATATACATATATATTTTTTATGTCTATGTTAAATTATATATATTTGCAATTTTATACTTTATGTTCATATTTATATTTATTTATTTATTTAT
>NC_062200.1:1177500-1185000 GCF_912470025.1 Vespa velutina | reverse complement strand
AATACAGATGTGTGTGTGTGTGTGTGTGTATACATAGAGTATACGTACGTATAATTAAATATCTAACGCACGTATCCTAATGTTTTCAATTCCTCTCGTAGAAACTTAATTAATCCGTTTCTGAAAAATTCAATTTGATTTGCTTTTCATTTTTATTTTCATTTATTTTTTCTATTTTTCTTTTTCCTTATCTTTCCTTCTTAATTTATTTCCTGAAATGTTTTTTATCGACGATCGTCAACGCGTAGCCGTACTCGAGAGAATCCGTGTGTTAAATAACATATAGTGATATTATGACAAATTAATTTATCCTTGTTTATTTGCTTGTTTATTTGTTTGTTTGTTCGTTCGTTCGTTCGTTTCTTTTTTCTTTTCTTTTTTTACCTCTGGCAAGATTAATAAATATATACGATAACATTCCTCCTAAATCTCATTCAGAAACTCGTAGAAGAAATAACAAAACGAATAATGGAGAAAAGACCAAAAAGAGGATAAGCAAAATAACAAGGGGGAAAAAAAAAATTAGAAAGAAAAAAAAAAGAGAGAACAAATAAAAACACGTAGTACGGACACGTCGTCGATTTCACGTCGTTTATTGAAAACCAATCGTCCGATCTCTTCGTCCGTTTATTTATATATTTGTTAATAAAATGTCTTGTTTTTTTTTTTTTTTTTTTTTTCGTTCTTGTGTGTAAATTGCACGATATCGTTCGATCTTATCGAAAAAAATCGAACGAGGACTATACCTGTTCTCCTCGACTCGCAAGCACTCCCCCTTTAAATCCTAGTAATAATAATAATTATGATAATAATTATAATAAAATAATAATAATAATTAATATAATAATAATAATAATAATAATAATAATAATAATGATAATAAAATAATCGTCGGAGTTCCTAGAAAAAGAAAAAAAAAGAAAACAAGAAGAACGCGTCTCTTCTCTGACGTTCTTACTTCCTCTCGTATATATATGTATATGTATATATATATATATATATATGTATGTGTGTATATATATATATATATATATACACACAATCCACATACACGCACGCACACGCAAATAGAAATTCTCAATTATTTATAATAACGTTATTTACAGAAATAGGTATTGTGTGTTTCATTATTATCATACATATACGACTCGATTATAGTAATATATATATATATATATATATATATATATATATATATATACATATATATATATATGTATATATAGCTGACTTCGTTTGTACTTGGGGCCGGGGCTCATAGGCCCTAACATGAAAATTTTACATATTTACAAAGCGTTACCTTTTTCTTTTTTTCCTTTATTTTTCTCTTTTATCTTTCTCTTTCATTCGTTCTTTCTTTCTTTCTTTCGTTCAATTCTTTTACCGGCAGATTTTCTCGTGCGCTCTTTTTTTTTTCTTTTTTTTCTTTTTTTCTTCTTTTTTCTTTTTTTTTTTTTTCCTTTTTTTTTTTTTTTTTTTTTTTTTTTTTGTTTTCATACGATCGATCACAAGGAAAACGACAGATCCCAGAGAAAGGCTGAGCCAAAGGGATGTCCACCTATTTTCTTGCCTTTTTACCGTCCATTTACTCTCTTCGATCGGACGAAGGATAAAAGGAAAAAGGCTCAAGGAGAAAGATGGAAAGTAAGAGAGAGAGAGAGAGAGAGAGAGAGAGAGAGAGAGAGAGAGAGAGAGAGAGAGAGAGAGATAAAGCGAGATAGAGAAAGAGAGAGAAAGGAAGATAAAGATAGAGATTGTGTATGCGTATGATAGAAAGAAAAGAAGAAAAGGGATGAGGGAGGAAGGAATTTTATTTTTCAACAACGAGAGTGATGGTGAACGGTGTTGGTGGTGGTGGTAGTGTTGTTGTTGGTGGTGGGCTGCGTCCTGAACTGCTAATCACTCGCGATTCATGTATACTCCGATCGCCAACCGGTCTGTGAAAAAAACAAAGGAGAGAAAATTCTTTTTTTTTTCTTTTCTTTCTTCTTCTTCTTTTTTTTTTTTTTTTTTTTTTTTTTTCCTAAAAACCTCGACGAATAAAAAAAAGCCGTCTATCGTTTTACTCGATACGAGAAAATGAAAAACATAAATTGAATTTCGTTTCGACGACGATAAATGAGTGTGGACGTTGTTGCGGGGCAAAGAGATAGTAAGGAAAAAGTAAGAGAAACAAAAGAGAAATTTGGGCCGAGAGTTATGGGTGGAGGACACACGGAGGGGGGGAAAAAAACCCTCAAAGGAAAGAAAAGAAAATATTACGAATGTCTATTCGATAAACATCCTCTCACCATCGCGTTCGTCGTGGCGGCCAACTGAAGACCCTGAAGACTCGTCATGTGATGAGAATGGGAATGCGAGTGCGAGTGGGGGTGGATGGGGGGCGGCGCCGGTGGCGCAAATCCTTGATGAAGACCTCCGGCCACGCCGACGCCCGTGTGGTACATGTAATGTTGCATCGCCGGATGCATCGTGTGATGATGCTGCGACGTACCTGCAACGATCAACGATCGAGATCCATCTTGTTCTTTTTTCTTTTTAACATTTTTTTTTTCTTCCTTTTTTTTTCCATTTTTTCCCTCCAATCGATCATCCTCATACTTTCTTATCTTTTTCTCTCTGCTTTTTCTTTTTTCTTTTTTTTTTTTTCCTCTCCCTCGCTCGACTCGAAAAAGATTTCTCAACTTACCCATCGGTGATCCAAATCCTGAATGGAAAGGTTTGTTGTCAAGGTCGAGATGTCCGCTAGCCTTGATCATGTCACCCATGACACCACCAAGACCAAGACATCCACCTGCCTTCTTCTTCTTACTCTTTGACGACAGTTTTCGATTTCTCGTTTGTATTCCTTCTTTCTTCATTGTCAATGGCCGATTCACCTGCAACAGTCATAGCCAACAATTCGTTAAGTCGACCCAGTCGATAAAACTAACGCGACAACGAAGCGTTTCTTTCTTTTTTCTTTTTCTTTTTTTTTTTTTTTTTTTGGATTTGTAAGGGAACCGAGTTTGGGGGAGATAGCTTAAAGGTTATCAAGTAAGCGCGGGGAGGTGAGGATGGGCGGAGACGACGGCGAGATGGGATAGGGAAGGGAGGAGGAGGGTACACGTATAGTATATAAAAAATTTTTTTGTCGGCTCTCTCGTCGCTTTCCTCCAGACACAACGTAATTAAGAAATCCCTCAGATTCTCGGTAGTCTGTGCACTTAACGAATCGACGGGTTCTGTCTTTAGAGAGAGAGAGAGAGAGAGAGAGAGAGAGAGAGAGAGAGAGAGAAAGGAGAGAGTAATTGAAGATACTACGTCACCGTCGCCGCTTTTATACCAACTAGTTAAAAGAGTGAAAAAAAAAAAGAAAAGAGAGAAAAGAGATAAAGAAATTATTTGCTTCTATTAATTGCGATCGTTCAATGACATATTTTAATTTCTTCAAAAATTCGATTTTGATCACGTTACGTCATCTAATGAATTTTTCAAGGACGCGCCGAATGATCTACGAAATGTATCCGAGAAATAAAATAAAATCGTTTCAACGATAAAAATAATTCGATGTCATCGCGATAATCCTTTGAAAGCTCTCGCGGAAAATCGCTATGCCGTTGATGATGCATATCGTAAATATTATTCAACCGAAGGGGAGAGAGAGAGAGAAAGAGAGAGAGATATAAAGAGAGAGATAGAGAAAAGCGTGCGTGAAAGGCCGGACGATCGTGCATGGCCTAACGTTCCTTTATTAATCCTTTGTCTATAATGCCGACACAAGTTCGCGACTCGAATTTGTAGGCGATGGGAGAGAGAGAGAGAGAGAGAGAGAGAGAGAGAGAGAGAGAGGCAAGCGCGTGCCTATCCATCTCGAAGGGACTAAAGTGCAATTCACACTCTTAGATTTTGTGCAAAAGAAAATGATTATATCGATCATTTAATCGATCATCCAGAATGATATTTAACAAAGAGAAATATTTTCGTAGGATTATATATCGTTTACATGATTATCATCGTGTTTTATAATTTAACGATAATATCATAAAAAAGACGTAAGAAAAAATTATCAAGAGCGATTAAATATGATTCGAAATATTTTGTAAAAGATATAATCGTTTATCGATACAAAGTACTTATTAATTTAAGATGAAATATATTTAAAAACTCTTCAAACTCTAAAAGAAATGTTTTGATCCTGTTACCTAACTTCTTTTTAGAGCGTTGTATAGACCAAGTGAGGAAAGCTTAAAGTTCTTAACCGCATCAAGAAGTCCCTCGTGGTAGCATGCGCGTGTGCGGTCTGTGCTAGTCCAAGTGAGTGCCGCAAGTACGAAATAAGTAGGTATGCAAGTATTGCTCGCTGCATCGAGGAGGAGGAAGGGAGGAGGACGAAGAGAAGGAGGATGAGGATGACAAGGAGGGAAGAGGCAAGGTGGAGTCATGCTTTGTAGTTGCCGCGACGTGACGCAACTGCCAACGCGGGGGAGAGATTCTGTGGAAGAGGAGAAGAGAGAAGAAGGACTGAGGCTAACTCAGAACGGACAGAGAAAAGAGAGATAGATAGACGGAGAGAGAGAGAGAGAGAGGAAGCAAAAGTATAGGTGGCAGTGTGGTCGCCGTTATTTTTCGTGGCTCCAGACCAGACCTCCCCAACCCTTTTACAAGCAACGTCCAGACGGTCAACGGACTCTTTTCGTTGGAATTACGCAATTGTCCGAATTTGCCGAATTAGCGGCGTTCTCTTCGAAATAATTACGCGCGGACTGGATTGAAACGGATGCAGAACGGTGGAAGAGAGGGGGATTTCTTCCGAAACGAATTCCGCTGGATGCAAGAGAGAGAGAGAGAGAGAGAGAGAGAGAGAGAGAGACAGAGAGAGAGAGAGATTTTTTCATCTCTCAAGAAAATGATTAAAATTTGCGATAGATTTTAAATAAGACATCGACTCGCGATATAAATCGTTCTCATTACATTGTAAGTATACGAGAGACTCGTATAATTTCAAGTACGGTAGCGAGTGATGCGATTTTGAGGGAGTCGTCTAACGAGCGAAGAGAGGAATAAGAGGAGGTGGGGAAGGGGAGGTGGAGGTGGAGGTGGAGGTGGAGGTGGAGGTGGTGAGACACAAAAGCTCGAACCAATTTGAATACAATACCGGCGGCTTTAATAGGAACCATCCGCTTAAGTCTGCGGGTGTCCGAAAGTGCGAGGTGCAAACAAAAGAGGAAAGGAGAGACGGAAGACTTGATAGAAAAAGACGCAGAGAGAGAGAGAGAGAGAGAGAGAGAGAGAGACTTGGAAATTCGAATGCAGATTGATGTGGTCGCACACGATGCAACTGTACGCCGCTTGCATACGTGATGACCTCAGCGCGAAGATCTCAGGAAGGGTCAATGAATGAAAGATCGAATCGCGGAAAAGCGAGCGTCTGTTGGCCACGCCTCGCGATCGACATCCTTCTTTTCATCCGGAATAAATCTCAGATTGATTTTCCTCAAAGGAGAAACACAAGCACGAAATTCGAATCATTACGATCAAATTTGATTCCCTTCGAATTATTATTTCTCATCTTTGAAAAATTGTCAGATTAATTTTCTTCTCGGATAGCTATACCGATTGATTTTTCAAAGAAGAAGAAGAAGAAGAAGAAGAAGGAAAAAAAAGGAAAGGATAAAAAAAGAAGAGAGTGTAACAAAAGATGGTGTCAATGCGAACGTAAATACGAACGGCAACGAATTTTATCGTGCGATTCGATTTTATGTTTGATACGTGACCGTCGATGATTTCTCACGGGTTATCGGTATACATCGATGTCGGATATGTTGATTCTACTTCGAGGAAGGCAAATTCGAAGAAGAAAGTCAGGGACGAATGATATTTCCACGAGAAAAATCGAACGAAAGTTCTTTCGGAAGTGTTTCCAAGGATCGCGTGTATGGAATGTCTCGCGCCTATATACGACAGTTCGTTTCGAGCATATCAATGGGCAAACCATACGATTGGTTGCATCCTCTTCTTCGTAAAAGTGAGTTTACAACTTCCTCGGAACTTAAGAAGTTCTTTCGACGAATAATATTTTGACGGACTGAAATGAGAAGTTTCACGATTGAAACCTTTAATGTACCGAATTTTAACTCTGATTTTAACGACTCGAGCGTGCTCTGTTTCTCAATTGAGCGTGAGTAATGTAAGAGAGAGAGAGAGAGAGAGAGAGAGAGAGAGAGAGAGAGAGAGAGAGGGTGAAAGGTTGGTTTCTTCAAAGGGTACACACAAAGAGGATTTCTAAAATTAGTCTTATCGGTCGATCGACGCGACGACGATTATATTTATCCGAAAATTGTCGCGTTGCGTGCTTAAGAGGACTTCAACTTCGTCAAGTTGTCTGTCTGTCTCACTTTCTCTCTCTCTCTTTCCCTTTCTCCTTTTTTTCTCCTTCTTTATCATAGTATAACATTAAAAGAACAACTGAACAGGATAGAAGAAAAAAAAGAAAAGAACGAAAAGGTAAAAGAAATCGAAGGGATTTTTGGTATGACCTGTTTGACCTCGCACACTGTACACACA
Organism: Vespa velutina; assembly: GCF_912470025.1. Taxonomy (NCBI): domain Eukaryota; kingdom Metazoa; phylum Arthropoda; class Insecta; order Hymenoptera; family Vespidae; genus Vespa; species Vespa velutina. The sequence goes on along the minus strand of NC_062200.1, from coordinate 1,178,454 downwards.
ATCGAGAGAGAGAGAGAGAGAGAGGGGGGGAGGAAGAAAGAGTCAGAGTTCGGATTTCGGGAGGCGATTAGCATATTTCGAACACCCGGTAGCGTGCTGTTCGGCCACGAATAATCCGTGTATTTTCGACACGCGTTGTACGCGCGAGTGTGAGTTTAGCCACGGACGTTATCAGGATGCTCTATCTTAACGACGCCAGATCTGTCCTTCTTCCTCTTTCTATGTCCCTCCACCTACTCTACGAGTATTGGTTATCTAAGATCTCGCGAGACAAGCACGAGGATACATGCTCTTTCTCTCCCTTTCGCCCTTTCTTTCTTTCTCTTTCTCTTTTGCTTGATGTGTACTGCCAGGTCTGGAAAGAAAAGGGCCAGTCGGAGATCTACTCTGAAAATGATCGATCGAAATCGAGAGAGAGAGAGAGAGAGAGAGAGAGAGATAGAAAGATAGAATAAGAGTATATTTTTTATCTCTTCTTTTTCTTTTTTTTATCTTTCTTTCTTTCAACTCTCGATGATTTCTTTTCGCATTGCATCAATACCATAGAGCAATGGTTAACGAGTTGTATAGAACGAGAAAAAGATTTTCAAAGATTTGATCGTGCGAATTTATTGTTTCCTTTGGCGATAACCCGTCACGCGAATTTGCGTGTTTTTCTCAAATGGAAATATCTGTACGAATGATTTACTATTACGAGACGGTATTTCGAATGAGAATGACAAATTTCTTTGTTAGGCTCGATCCACGTTTCTTTCTTTTTTTTTTTTTTTTTTTTTTTTTTTTAGGTATTATGCGTTTCTTTGAAAATTGTAGGATCGTCCCTCTTTGTTTTTCTTCTTTCTTTTTTCCTTTCTTTCCGTCCTAAAGAAAAAAAATAACGATTGGACGGTTTTTTGTCTGACTTTTTTTCTTTTTTTCTTTAATAATTTCTTCTCGTCTGAGAATAATAATGAT
>NC_062200.1:1170000-1172500 GCF_912470025.1 Vespa velutina | reverse complement strand
TCGAGCTTTGTAAGAGAAACGAAGACGTTAATCGATGTCGTTGAAAGCAAAAGAGAGAATGAAAAAGAGAGAGAGAGAGAGAGAGAGAGAGAGAGAGAGAGTGAGAGAGAGAGAGAGAGAGGCAAAAAGAGAACGTTGTTTACCCTGCTTAAGGAGAGGATACGTGTAAGGGTCAGAAAGCATGGCTCGATGGGGGTGCTCTGTCGTGAGAAGGTGGAGAAGAAGGAGAGGAGTGTAAAGGGGAGTTAGTTCAGAGGGGTGGAGTGGGGGTTGGACGGTTCGGTGCGGTGTGTAATCATGCCTTATCTGCAGGATCTTATCGAGGCTAGCGCGCGTAGTAAAAGGGGTCTGCAGGGTGCTTCGTAGTAGTTCTCCAGGCTTGGTAAAACCCCGTTCCGCGTGGCGGAATCAATACGCGGAGAGCCACCTCATCAATATAGCGGCTTCTTATCTGCTCTAGATCTTCGACACCCCGCCTCCCTTTTCTACTTGCTAGCTACTTCTCGATGAAAATCGTTCCACCCTGGCCCAAAGGCTTCTTCGCGTCTACCTAATGGTTATTAAACGAGAAAGTGAAAGAGAGAGAGAGAGAGAGAAAGAGAGAACTTTCTCACCGTGCTCGGACTCGTTAGTAAATGAAAAAAAGAAAGAAAAAAAAAAGAGAGAGAGAGAGAGAAAGAAAGAAAGAAAGAAGAAAAAAGAGAACTCCACGAGAATGAACTTTTGCAACGAGAGAGGAAAAAAAATGAAAATATATGACATTGTCGATTGTCATTTAAGAAATCTTGCTTTGACCTTGTCGAATAGATCGATATAAAATCCAAGTGGTCGAAGAAAAAAAAGAAGAAGAAGAAGAAGAAGAAGAAAAAATTGATTTTCAGAGGGTCGAAGCAATGGCAAACGAACGAATCAACGATCAACTGGGCCAACGTGTACGCATTGTTGCTCGATTAAATCTCCTTCCAGTGCTAACCAGCTCATATAATCGCGTAGCGAGTCAGTCTCTCTCTCTCTCTCTCTCTCTCTCCATCTATCTATCTATCTATATATCTATCTCTATCTCTATACGTTCCACTCGTATACGAGTTTCTCGTTCTCGCACATACTTTTTCACCTTCTCTCGGCCATTGCGTCGGGATTCGAAGTCTCTGATCGAAGCTCTTTCTCTCTCTCTCTCTCTCTCTCTATCTCTCTCTGTCTCCTTTTTGGTTTGGCCCTCCCCGAAGGGAGGACTCTACTCTTTGTGGGACAATACTTGCTCATCCTCGAAGACGGGCGTGCGCACACGCGTTCTCCTTTCAAACCGGTTGCCCCTCCAGAAGGAGCCGGAGACCCCTCGACACTGACGGATATGACATTTCTGAAGTTCGCAGCTATCTCTCTCTTTCTCTCTTTCTTTTCTACTTCTCTGACTCTGAAACGACGCTAGAGTGCCGACTACAGTCGTACTATCTCTCTCTCTCTCTCTCTCTCTCTCTCTCTTTCTCTCGTGACTCGCGTTGCTCTTTCTTCCTTTTATTCCTATCTGGACCACGTCAGTTTCTTTCTCTTTCTCTCTCTCTCTCTCTCTCTCTCTCTCTCCTTCTTCTCCTTTCTCCTTCTCCTTCTTCTTCCTGCGCCGGTTCGAACGTTTCGCGTGTACATTTTATTTTACTTCATCCGCGCTCGATGTATAAACTCGCTTCCAACTCGTACGTTGAGAGTAGGAGGCAGAAGGGATTTCTTCGGTGATCTGCTGCTTTTATTTCCTGTCGGTCTTCTTGCTCCGCGAACCGTTCCGAACTCTCTATACGCGCGGTTCCCTTTCACGTGCTGCTTCTGCTCTTGCTGCTTCTACTCCTCCCTTCTTCTTCTTCTTCTTCTTCTTCTCCTCCTCCACTCCCTCTTTCTCTCTTTCTTCCTCCTCCTCCTCCTCCTCCTCCTTGATTTTGCTCGATCCATCCACCATCGGATGGTGGACGAAAAGAGTGGAAGTAGTCTACCTCTTGTCATTCTTCAAATTGAAAACTGGATTATCAAGTCGGGTTTTTCTTTTTTCTTATTTTTCAAAATGTATCCATTTGAGAAAGGGGGAGAGAGAGAGAGAGAGAGAGAAGTAAATATTTGAAACGAACAAATGTTAATTCATCATGATAATAGAACTAAAAGATTAATAAGAAATAACGTAAGGATTTAATTATTAAAGAATGAAAACTAACCATTCGTTATAACTAAACATTCATACGTCATTTCTATTATTTCTTTTGATAATTCTTAGGATGAAAGAAAGGAGAAAAGGAAGAAAGAAAGAAAGAAAGAAAGAAAGAAAAAGATTAATAAACGGCGGTCTCGTATTACGTAAAAGTACCGTCGAGCACATTGGATAAGCGATTAATCGGCGATTATAATCCAGCAGGAGAGCCCGTTCAAGTTCGTATGACTCAAAGCGAGAGAGTATGGATATGAGATGAAATAAAACGAAACAGGTTCATAAACAACAAGTACGATTGCACATTCCTTA
>NC_062200.1:1160000-1167500 GCF_912470025.1 Vespa velutina | reverse complement strand
TTCGTGAAAGTCCGGCGACCTTGAGACACGTTTCTCGTTCTCGTGGCGTTTGTATTAGCAGGACGCTTTTAATCGACGAGGTTTAACGTCGCGGAGACACGATCCTTATCGAGCTAAGAACGAACGACTCCATCGAGAAACCTTTTCTTCTTCTTCTTCTTCTTCTTCTTTCTTTTTCTTTTTCTTTTTTGTCTTTTTTTCTCTCTCTTTTTTTTTTTTCATTTCTTCTCTCCTCTTCTCTTCTTTACTCTTCTCTCTTTTTCTCGACACGCTGACCTGCAACGGGACGTCCATTCTTCGTGGCTTAACGATCGAGTGACACGACTCGTCGACGATGCTAAACGACTAACTTCACGCACCTATATATATATATATATATATATATATACACCTATATATATACACATATACATATATATACAGAGAAAGAGAGAGAGAGAGACACGTACACGCATATACACGTAAGATATCAAAAAGAAGAAGAAGAAACATGGCCGAGTACGGGTATACCTACAACTAGGCTGTTTATCATATAGATTGGCTACCATAGCGAGCTACTGCGGTACTAACGGCTAAACTCTTGAGAAAGACCAGGAGGAGAAGGAGGTGGATCCTGGCCTCCAATCTTATACATATACATCTCGTACATGTACTAACACACATAGACATCTATAGATGTCGTCTCCTCCATATGTGGTGGTGCTCCTACTAGTAACTATAGCGAGTATCGTTAGACTTCGTATGGCCGGTTTGGCGTTAGCGAGGGTGGGAGGCAAAAGGCGTATTACACGCGAACGAACGACCTTACCTTTCCACGATTCCTGGAAGTCGGACTACCGGACGCGCGTGTCGCGTCCTTGGGACCTTCCAAGCATTGCAAGTCGATAAAGTTGGACGTGCCGCAAGCGAAGATGAGATGTGACGCTTTTTTTCCTTTCGTCTTCTCTATCTCATCTATCTCTATCACTATCTCCATCTCTATATCTCTACGTATGTCCATGCCCGTATCTATATCTTTTTCTTTCTCCGTTTATTGCTCTTGTTCTTTTTTTTTTCATCTCAAAGAGAAATTCTATCGTCGGAAGGTGTAATGGGCTCTAGTAGGATCAAGACACTGAGAAAACGAACGACGATGACGAGGAGGATGGCGGAAGCGAGTTTATCGCTCGAACGCTCTCGATTAGCTTTATTCGATTCGATTAGCTTTTATTTAATGCCGCGCTTCATTTCCAAGCAGGAGCTTGGTTATTTCCAAGAGGGAAGCTGGACGACGAGAATGTACGACTAAACTACGTCTTCGCGTATACGTGTGTATGTGTGAGAGAAAGAGAGAGAGAGAGAGCGAGAGAGAGAGAGAGAGAGACATTGAACGGGCCTTGGTCGGGTAAGCAACCTTTCACTCATCTTCCCTCCTCATTTAATCCAACGGATCGACGAGGTAAACGATTTTCACCGTGCACCATAGCCACGGACAAACGCGTTCTATGACGAAGTCGACGTACTAAGAGCCTTTCTAAACTACGAGTCACCGCATAGTTTCCCATTATCGGATTTGGTATCATTAATTATTCGATCGAATAGACAAAAAATTTCATTCATTTTCTCTCTCCATCTTTCTATTTATCTATCTATCTATCAATCTATCTAACTATTTCTTTCTCATATCGGAAAATCTAAAAATTTTTTTTTATGGTAGAAGGAGAGAGAGAGAGAGAGAGAGAGAGAGAGTAAAAAAATAATGGAGGATCCCGAAGTTATCTCGCTTTACGAAGCAACCTCTATAGAAAGAGAGAGGGAGAGAGGGAGAGAGAGAGAGAGAGAGAAAGGTAATTTCCTTTTGCTCGATTTCGTTCGTGCCGCGAGGGGCAGAAGAAGCTGCTGAACACGGTGCTGAACATTGCTTGCAATTTAAATAAATTCACCGTGTCCCGTTCACGAGGTTATTCCGTTCCTTCTCTTGGAATAACGCGAGAGACACGGCGTGCAGTGAGTAAGAGCGAAACGTATCTATGGGATACACATATCATGAGTACGAACGAAACGCGAATAAAATGATTTTAATTCTCCTTTCGTATGATAAACACATTTTTCTTTTTTTTTTTTTTTGCTTTATTTCTAATCTTTTACCACTCTCCATAAGAGTAACTTTTTTTGTGAGAAAAAGAAGCACCAACGAATTTCGATAGAAATTCTTATTGTTAGTATAGGCCGAAAACTTGTTTATTAAAATTTTTCTTCCGTATGATTAATTGAGAAATATAATCAGATATGTACATGAGATTTGAACCGGTTTAGAGGACGAGAAATTTATACGACTATTCTCATTTTCTAACTGGTAAATTACTTATTGGTTTTTCATTCTTCGTTTCTTTTCTTTTATTCTATATTTTTTTTTTTTTTTTTTTTTTTTTTTTTTTTTTTTTTTTCAAAAGAATGATAACAACGTTCGCGGAAAGAAGAAATAAAAGCGAACTGCAACTCGTTTTTTCTTTTTTACAATTTCGAAAAAAAAAACCAAGAGAACTAAGCAACTATGTAACTTACATGTATACGTATAAAGGTAGATTCTCTCTCTCTCTCTCTCTCTCGTCCGATGGATTTATCTTGCTCACCGAGAGATTTATAATCATTGGGGCTCGCTAAAGCGCCGATTATACGTGATTACGTAAACGGCAGGCTAATCTATACTAAATACTTGCGTACTCTCTCGCACGGCGAAACGAAACCTCGTCGAGAGAGGAAACTCAAATGCGATGGGTATATAATTGACGTTACATTGTTATTACGTCATACGATATTTCGCACGAGGATGAGGCGCTCCGTAACGGGGAGAAATAATGGAACGAAGATGAAAATGAAGAAAAGGAGGTTGCTCAATGACGACGGAAATGCTTTCCGTCGTTGTTTCGCTTGTGAACACGGAGATCCGAAATGAAGAAATACGTTCGACTAGAAAAAAAAAAAAATATATATATATATATATATATATATATATATATATATAATAAAAGAAAAGAAAAGGAGAAAAAAAAAGAAAGACAAGAAAAGAAGAAAAAAATAATCATATCTTCCCATGCACGATAATTTTGTATTTGTTATCTTCTTCTTCTTCTTCTTCTTCTTCTTTTTTCCCTTCTTTTTCCTTTTCACTTCTCATATAAATTTCAAATCGAGATTATAATACGATATTCAATTATATATACGAACTTTCTCGCAAGGGGTTCAATAACCCTTGTCCACATATGTTAATCTGATGTTAGGAAAGAACCACGTGAGCAGTCAATTACTTTCTTCGAGATATCAACTACAAGTAGTAGTGGTAGTAATATTAGTAGTAGTAGTAGTAGTAGTAGTAGTAGTAGTAATAATAGTAGTAGTAGTAGTAACAGCAGGAGGAGGAACAGAAGGAGAAGGAGAAGAAAGAGGAGGATGAACGAACCCGAGCGTAAATTTTTGCGCTCGAGATTCCAATCTCGATCGATCGGAAGGGAGCTGCCTGGCATCCTGTACGTACGATCGAAGGTCGATGAAAACTGGTCCGAGGCCCGCTAACGGTTCGTATCGATATAACGAAATAAAGCAACGGGTAATTAGTCGGTCGAGTCTCGGGACTCGTTAGTCTTCTCATATTCTCCCTCTTTCTCTCCCATTGAGTTTTACTACGATCTGTATATATATATTTATATGTATAAAGTGTTTGTGATTAAAGCGATTGAAAAAATCTATCTGACAATAGGTAAAAACGTACAGAGAGGGAGAGAGAGAGAGAGAGAGAGAGAACAGAGGAAGAGAAAAAAAACAGTGTAGAAAAGATGAAACGAGCGGAAAATCTATATGACGGACAGATAACGTGCTTCTGAAACGAGGGAGAAAGAAAAGAATTGTAGGATATAGGTGCATCGCTTGTAAATTACACCGTAAATCGTAGGACGTTACTGAAAGAAAAGAAGAAGAAGAAGAAGGAGAAGAAGAATGAGGGTGAGGGAGTAGTAGTAATAATAATAATAGTAGTAGTAGTAGTAGTAATAGTAGTAGTAGTAGTAGTAGAAGAAGAGGACGCAACGACGGGCAGCTTTATGGAGCGAGAGATGATTTACGGGACGATAGTTGAAAACAAGTCTCACGGATCAAAAGACGTGTAAATTGGACTGTATGGTAGTTCTTTCTTTCTTTCTCTCTCTCTCTCTCTCTCTCTCTCTCTCTCTCTCTCTCCCATTTTTCTCTCTTTCTCTTTCTCTCCCTCATTCTCTTAGCTTGTGTAAAACAATGGGCTAATAACATCCTCGCATAACTCCATTTAAAATATCTTAAGCGATATAAAGGTGTCTTTATAAGCTAACCGGAAGTTTAACAGGCGAAATTTGTTATACTGAAAACAGAGATCCTACATAACAGACGTCGAAGATAACCGGTTAAAAATTGTGGGTTCTATGGAAAGGGATATATAGGGGTAAAAGGGTGGGAAAGAGAGAGGAGGGTTCATAAAATTTTTTAAGAAGCATTTATTCGATTTGCGATTCCGGTTAACCCTCTTTTGCCGTTCTACGAACGGAGGAACGAACGAACGGAGGAACGAACGGACGCAGCAGCCGCGTGGGCAGTGAATTACGAGGTGAGCCCTCCGGCCGCTACAGGAATAAGAAAAGGGTAAGAGGAGGAAGAGAGGGAGAGGGAGGGAGGGAGAGAGAGAGAGAGAGAGAGAGAAAGAGAGAAAGAAGCTCGAGAAAAAAGATACGACCTTCTTCTTCTGCTCCTTGTTTCGAAGGAATATAAATAAAAATTGTCTCGGCGACTACTACTAGCGGCTTCTGTTCCCTCTTCTCCGTCATCGCCCTCAAACGGTATATACCGTTCCTCTTGTCCTACTTTTTTTTTTTTTTTTTTTTTTTCTTTATCAAACTCTGCATTTCAAGCGACTTTTTTGGTTTTCTTTTCTTTTCCTTTCTTTTGTCGTTAAGTCAATGTCAATTAAAAAAAAAAAAAAACAAAAAAAAAAAAGGAAAAAGAAAAAAATGAAAGATAAATTTGTAATGATTTGATATGGTGATCCTTGCATGATGTTCGAGTACGTTTTCTTTCCCTCTTCTTTTTCTTACTCTTGTATAAAGCTTCAAAGAATTGTTCGGGATATCAATATCGATCACTCTCGACCTACTTTCTTCTATAAAGATTCGAGTGGACAAAGATGTAGCTTTGCAACGTAGTCGTGTCCCAGAAGAGAAATTTGCGAGATTTCAAAGAGCTCGGATATCTCCTTCGGAACTGTGTGTGTGTGTGTGTGTTAAAAAAAAAAAAAAGAAAAAAAACGAAAAAGAAGGAACGAGATAAAGGAGAAAAGAAAGAAAGAAAGAAATGAGACGAAACTTTGGTAAGCATTGACTCTCCTTGTTGTAAGAAAATTCTTTCCTTAGATCCTTATCGAAGACTCTTAAGAAACGAAGCAGGTGATACGGAAGGCTCGAGATTTCCTCGATAAGAGCCAAGACATTAAGTTAAGTTTTTCACGATTTCACGGATATTTCATTAATCTTTTCCTCGGGCTGGCGCGTACTCGCACGATGGAACGAACGTTCATTCTGCACGCGTAATTTATCACACACGTCACGAACAATGTGGTCGCTCTCTACCGCTGGATCGCTAGCTAGCTGACTAGCTGGCTGGCCAGCTAGCTAGCTAACACGACGAACGTGTAATCGAGACCTTGTGGATCGGATGAGATATGCTAATCGAAGATAACGCAGTCGATGAAAATCGCGAGGACCGTTGGAAAACCACAAAGGAGTTTGTTAAAAGACAAAGAAGAAGAAGAAATAATTATTCAGAATTTATCTAACATAAGAACGAATGAGCGGGAGCGAGCGACGACCAATTACGCGCCATCGCTTGGTGACTTTATTTACCATGGCTCATTGTTGACTATCTCTTTCTTTCCAACTATCTATCATTCTATGTATTTCTCTTTCTTTCTTTATCTCTCTCTCTCTCTCTCTCTCTCTCTCTCTCTCTCTCTCTCTCTGCGTATCTCTCTTTCTCTCGCGCGTGCACTTGCTCTTTCCACAAGGATAGCCATCTCCGAGGCGTTTACAAGTAAACGGGCCCGGCGTAGCATAAATCTCAGAGAGCTCGATCTTTCAATAACTTCGGTTCACTCGACAAGCTCTTTCCAAGTATTTCCATTCTCGTAGACTCCTCGATCGTCTTCGTGGAATAAGAATGTAATATGAAAATCCAAGTGATAGGAGAGCTTAAATGATATCTTCGTCTTTGTTTAATATAAGAAAAACACCTTCATAATAATCTTGAAGATATTATTTTAAAGGGGATCGCGTTGAGTTAGAAACATACTAATGTACCATTAAATTACGGTTGTTCGCGTTCGCTTAACCGCGTTCCGTATTTACATGCTAGAACGGCCGATTATCATCTGAAATTGCAATTACAACTTGTTAACCGTGCGTAAACGTTTATACAGAGATCGCGGCTCGATCTATTCGCCGAAAGGGACAAGCCGCAATCGCAACATCCGTGAATGTACTTTTTCAAGGCCGATGAGCTGTGTCCCTGACCGCTGTCGTCCTCGATCTTGAACGTTTTGTGATTATTTCTAACGTCTGTTATGAGCCTTTTAATTATTAACGTCATCGGAAAATAAAGTTTCCTTGTCGATCATATAAATGGACGATCGTTCGAAGAAGAATTCTTGGGAGTATGAAATTTTATATCGATCATGTATACTGAGTATCTCGATTGATCGATTAAAAGCGATAACGAAAGTGTCTACACCTGACGAGAAATAATAAATAACATTAAAATCTTATTCCGTGATAATAGAAAATCCACTTAAATAACATACTTACACATGTAAACAGGATGATCAAGCGATTATGACAATCGTTATGGAAAACACTTTGCGTGGTCACACAAATTTGTCCGACAATTTCATTTGGATGTTTCCTGTTTCTAATTCTATGCCGAATGACGGAAAAATTATAGCCCGCGTGGTTTGGTGTTCTATCTCAAAGCCTAAAATGAAAAATGAACTGTTCACGCTCGGCCGAGCGCGATAAAAGCATACGATTCTCTCGCGTACCCTTTGACCTCTTAGAAAAAAATAAAAAAGAACAAAAAAAAAAAAAACAGAAAAAAAAGAAAAAGAAAAGACAAGGAAAAAAGAAAGTCCTCGAACGAGAGAGAACGAATACGCGAGGAGGCAGTATTTTGAGGGGGGGGGAGGGGGCGGGGGAATGAAAAAATAATAAGAAAACAAAACAAACAGAAACTACTCGCAAAAATCCAAAGGATCGCAACTATCCAAGAAGGAGAAACCTTCTCGCGCGCGCGTTAAGTGTGTTAAGTGTGCTCTAGTGAACTTTTAGTCACGGCCACACCCAGCCTCCTTCCGAGGCAAGGCTGGACCTCTCTTATTATACTATACACACCCACACCTCTTCGCCGTGAGTACTTTCGTCCGAACGTATATTTCATGTAACGGGTGTTCGA
>NC_062200.1:1145000-1147500 GCF_912470025.1 Vespa velutina | reverse complement strand
GCCGTCAATTATCGTTCGACGAACCTTCGTCTGGGCAAAAGAAACGAGCAAAAGCAATGGACGCACGCTTTTCCCTCGGCGTAATATCGCGGTATAAGATTCGCGATGTATAATACATACAGTGTGTAGAATATCTAATACTTATCTGGTAAACGCGTGCGACTAGACGATAAAAACCTCTTTTTTTTTTTTCTCCTTCTTTTTATTCTTTTTTCACAGACGGCGAAAATGAATTTACATCGCGTGTACTCGCCGTTATATTATACCAATTAACGACGAACATTTATTTATATTTATATGCTGATAGGGAATTAGCGAAAGGAGACGAAGGAAAAAAAAAGAAAAGAAAAGAAAAGAAAGAAAGAAAGAAAGAAAGAAAGATATATTTTCGATTCATCTTCAAGCGCATTTGATCAAGATCGCGATGCGTCTATTTCGCTCAAGAGAAAGTTTCGCGCTGTCGACCGAAAGCGATAGTGAAACGTCAGAATGCGACGCGGCCAGATGGAAAAGGAATCGCTCGATGAGAACGCCTTATTTTCATTCTCGTCTACTAAAGCAAGTGAATCCGATTCTGATCGTTCCTCTTTTAATCATAAAAACATTACAACAATGCCGACCAACAACAGCCCAGAGAATGGGATATATATCTTCTAACATTACAAATGGGATTGTTCTTTACATTTCTAACAAACACGAAAGAAAGAAAAAAAGAAAGAAAGAAAGAAAGAAAGAAAGGAAGAGAAAAATGTTGATTAGAATGAAAGGCAAAGAAAAAAAGAAAGGAGGGGGGGGGGGTTAGGGTAAAAAAAACTCAAACTATAAAGAAAGGAGTGAATTTGAGCGTCCTTCCGTGACGAAGTCTCCTCGAAGGAGTCACGATATTTTCAAACCACGTATCACATAGTTAGAGGGACGAAGGGAAGATTGTAAGTAAGGGCTGCTGTTGCTGGTGGTGGTATCATGTTTCCGTTATTCCATTTTACGGAAGGTGCCAGTCTAATCGCCAAAAATAGATCGAATTCGCGGGAATCGTAAGTAAGAACCGATAGGGCACGAAACCTTTTGGTCTCTCCTCGAGCTTCGGGGTAGCCTCTAGACTATCGATCGGAATATATTCACGTTCTAACGCCTACTCTAATTCCCTTCGTTCTTTTCTTTCTTTCTTTTTTCTTTTTTTCTTTTTTTTTTTTAACTTTAATACATCGTGTTCAAACTGGAATATCAATCTCCATTGAATTGATATTATCAATAAATATTAAATAGACTAAATAATTACTTGGGCTATTAATAAATATGATTGTTAATTAAAATTTGATGTACGATTAATTTAATTGTACGTTTACGAATATGAAGAAGGCCCGGTGCTTTCCTCCCCTCTCCCCCGTTCCCTCCCCTTAATTCCTCCTTCCTCTCCTTCCCTCTCCTTTTGTAAGCTTATGTAAATAAATGGAAAGAATACAAACGTAGTACACGACGTAAAAGTAGGTTTCTTCCCCTCGCGTAAACGGCAAGAAGAAACAGCGTGTAATTGAAAGAATACATCGTCGATGTTTCCTTTCGCTAATTGCTTCGTTAATTTAATAGCGAAGACCGGGAAGAAGACGGATGGTAAGTATTCATTCTCAAAAATGCCGCGCGATATTTGCTAATCGTCGAGAGAGAGAAAGAGAGAGAGAGAGAGAGAGAGAGGACGGCACGATATTATAATCGTTGTATACAGGAAATTAACTTGGCCTTGTCTTATCTTGCATTCTGATGACTACATCGGTATACGACTAGACTGAGAAAGAGAAAGAAAGAGAGTGAGAGATAGAAACTCAAGTTTGTCCAACGCTAGCGTTAATTAAGTATGTCCGAGCGTGGAGTGCACGAAGGAAAGGTTTCAAGGACTCGCCTTTACGAATATGGAACGTTCGACGGGTGTAGAATGGTCGTTCTTATGAAACGCATCGGTGATCGCTTAAAGTGCGAACCAGTAGTACTATGTAGTTAGTATTTATATGTCTACTAATAGTAGTTTGGTTTAGTTTCTCTCTCTCTCTCTCTCTCTCTCTCTCTCTCTTTCTCTTTCTCTTTCTGTGCGCCAAATGTAAGAAAAATATTCAATTAAATTTTAATAAATTTCGCTCGAACGTTCTTGCCATGTTCAAAAACGACACGGATCTCAAACATGTTAGATTAGATTGAGAAAATTCGTCGCGATATTTCATAAGAAAAGAAAAAAAAAAATATATATATATAGTCGTAAAAAAATACAAACAGGAATAACAAGAAAAAAAGAAATAATGATGAAAAAGTAAGAAAGCTTAGGTACTTACAAGGCGGCGCTTGGGTTTGATGAGCGGTCGATTCTGGCCGTTCATCTTGTAGTAAAGTCCACAAGCATTGCAGAGGTAATGTCCGGTACCATCTCGTCTCCACAGAGGCGTCGAAGTCGCACCGCAATTAACGCACTCACGACCCTCTACGTATGCGCGCACGCGTTCATTTTCATCCC
>NC_062200.1:1135000-1140000 GCF_912470025.1 Vespa velutina | reverse complement strand
TTTCTCTCTTACTACGAACAGGAATTTTATTAGTTGGTATTAGTAGTTGGAGTATATAATACACTTTCAGAACAGAAAGATAGAGAGAGAGGGAGAGAGGGGAAGAAAAAAGAGACTTCTCTCCTGTATCTTATCTTATTATCATCGAAGAGACTCGCGTTTTATCTTGTACCTAGCGATCGGTGATACCTTCACGACCTAACACGAATTCTCTGTGTAGTTGTTGTCTAGTACGTCAGGTGTGATCTATCGATATTGCGTTTAACTAAGTACGTTAACGTATGTATGCCTTTTATAGTGTCTCTTACTGTTATATCCTATAATATATTTAACTTTTACTTAACTTTCCTATATTACCATGTTCGATCATTCTTATTAATGGATCGTACAAAGTAATTACCAATGTCAACTATTCTCAGCTACCCTATAAATATTCATATTTTCATACGGCATGAACGGTAACGAAGAACATGTGTCATACAAAAAGCATGCTATTTAAGAAAGAAAAAAGAAATCCATTCAGTTTTGTCACGATAGATTTCCATCCCCGATAGAAAAGTCATTAACACCCCTCTCACGTGTGCTCGGTCGAATTCATCGTGAAGGGAGGAAATTCGAAAGGTAGAAGTCAGGATGCTCGCACGAAAGCTTCGCGTGCATACATTCCCTACGTGCTTACGGCGGATGAAGTTGGCCGACGAAGCATACGATCGATATATCGAGTGGAACTTGCCGGTACTGCTCCGCCACCTTCACGGCATACGCTGATAACGCGAGACTGTTTTGCCAAGCTCCGTTCCCAACTACTACTACTCCTCCGCCTCTTTCTCTTTCTCTCTCTCTCTCTCTCTCTCTCTCTCTCTCTCTCTCTTCGATGCCCTCGATTCCCATTGAATTATAGGCATTAATTTAAGCTTTAAGCCCTCCACCATGGTGCTACCGTCTATTCCCTGCCGATTTATCGTGTCTCCATAATGCCATTACGATTTTCGTCATTTGAGTATTTCAAAGGAAAAAAGAAAGAAAGAAAGAAAGAAAGAAAAAAGATATAAAAAAAAAATCTTCTTTCTCTCTATTATTATTTTTTCTTGAAATTTTAAATGATTCATCATCAATCGAACGAAGAGGATAACTTCCGTCTACTAGAACAGTCGCGTAGTAGCTCTGATCCGAACGCAAGGAGAAATTACAGATGCAACGTTGCGATGCATCAAAGAGGCAACGGCAGTAAAGGGGGAAACGAGCGGCAGCTGCAGCGTCGTGCAATTAATCGGAGTCCAGCGATGTACCGCTTGTAATTGGATCTACTGCATTATAGCAGCGGTGAACGAGGATGAAAAGTAAACAGGCTATAGGACTCACTCTCCAAAATATTAATCGCGAACGATAACTTTTGCAGCTGCAACCTGCTCCTCTACTCCCCTCTTTCTCTCTCTCTCTCTCTCTCTCTCACGCTCCCACTCTCGCACTGCTGGTGGTGTTCATCGGACATCGAATACATCGGAAAAACATGCTATCTCTATGGGTAACGCTTAATTGATTCGCTAATCGTGAAATTTCCAACAAGTAGGTACCTACATCCTAGTATGTATAGCAAAATCCATGAAATTCGTTCGATTATGCGAGCCTCTCGGTTGTCCGAACGCCGAGCACACACAGTGGGTCAACGATTTACGATGAGGACGAGTTCGTTGGCCTTTCCTTCCTTTTCAGCGAAAAAACGCGTCGACGGGGAAGAGTGCGAAAAGAAGGATGAGGCAGAAAGAGGAAGAAGGAGGAGGAGGAAGAGGAGGTGGGGGAGGGGAGGGAGAAGGGAGATGGAGACAGAGAAAAAGAAGGAGATAGGAGGAGGTGGCGCGAAAAATGAGCAGACAGAGGGAGCAGTTCGCACTCTCGACGCAATAAAAACTTCCATACCGAGCGATATTTATCGCTCTATACCGCTCCGCCCTTCTCCCTCCATTCCACCCTTCTCTCTCTCTCTCTCTTTCTGTCGCTCCTTCATGCCACGAACCTTTTTACGGCGTTTCACGAAACTTTTTTGACCATCCTCCCCTTATTTCTTTCATTCTTTCTTTCTTGCTTTCTTTCTCTTTCCACCGCAAATATAACTCTTGGCCCGTTATCTCGACGATATTTTCGTCGACTCGGTTCGATTTAACCCCAACGCCCCCTCCCTCCGCCTTCTAGTCACCGATCCATCCAAAGATGGCCACCGATGGGGTGCTAAACTCAGCCGAGTAAGCGATCGAGTGACATTACCTAGATCTGTTTTCACAAAATTCGAAATGCAAAGCTTCATTTATTTTCATTTAAACAATATAATATATATATATATATTAATGATATATATATATATATAGATAAGAAATGATCTCTCGCGTCTGATATCTCTAGAGATCTTCTCTAAAAAGATCTTTTCTAAAAGTAAGAAAGTAATTAGGAATCATCGATCAACGTTTAATCATAGACGTGTCGTCGCGAGGAGTGTGATAAAATCCATGTGGGAAAAAGTTGGCATCGTGCGCCGGCAATAAACGTCGTCTAGGTAAGTAATAGTACTTACAACCTTACTTACTACATATGCCTGTGTGAAAACGAAAGAGAAATAGAGAAACGAAAGAGAAATAGAGAAATGATCTATGAGAAAAAAGAGAGAGGGAACGAACCGTCCGAGAGAACTAGTCTCGTTTAGGTAACACGAAGACTCGAAGAAATTTCCTTTGGTGTTGATTCTCAACAACATTATGATGGAAACGGGTCGTCGATCGAATATGGCGCCGCTTTTCCACTGCGACTGCTTTGAACGAGCACCTTTTTTTCTCTTTGGCTCTCTTGTTTCTCTCTCTCTCTCTCTCTCTTTCTCTTGATAAAATGTTCGCATTGCTAGTTAATAAAAAGCCACGTACGCGAGAAGCTCGCGATCGTTGTGAAATCGATTGAAAACAATTCGTCGTCGTTGACGTCTCGTTCCTATCATTTTCTTATACTACTCGATATTGACGGCAGTCAAATATTATCGTTGACCGAACGCGTACATAAGCGATGTCCAGCAACGCCGGAGCTGCGAGCGATTCGATCCAACGATTTCTGGATAATAACTAGGCGGTTATAACGCGCCACGGAAACGGCCGTCGCGAGTATAGTCCGGCCATGAATATTCATGAAAAATCCATGGATATAATCGGCCCGCCGTGGAAACTGTGTGTGAGCGCGGACGCGCGCGCGAACGAGCGAGCTCGTACCATGGAAATCAAGATGGCGTCGAACGAACGTGGGCATCACTTATACGCGGATTTTTTCCTCTCTCTCTCTCTCTCTCTCTCTCTCTCTCTCTCTCTCTCTCTTTCTCTCATTTTTTCGTGTTTTTTTCTCTCTTTTTGTATTGTGGCAATCGGTTTTTTATGCAACTTTGAAATAGCATACCCCCGTTCGATGTGTTCGCTCCGAAATTTAATGGGAGAACGATTTTACGATTTTCATTGGTTATACGCAGTACCCTAGCACAATACCCGCTCGAATATGAAATCGGTTTACGATCGTACGATTGATAACTGCAACAAAAAATAGCAAAAAAAAAAAAAAATGAAAAAATAGTAAAAAAAAAAAATAAAGAAGAGAATAATAAAAATTATGGTGCATCGCTTCGTGCCGATGTTTCCCGACGTTCAACCTTTTTCACTCCCTTTTTTTTTCGCTAACCACGCCCATGAAGAACGCAGACTCTCTCTCTCTCTCTCTTTCTGTTTCACAGTTCATGTTGTATGCCGAGAACCGTGGCAGCGGATAACGAATAAGTAACGCACGCGAGCATTGCAAAAAAAGAGGACGGTCTGTGGCGTCGACGGCAACGCCGTCATCACGGCGTCAGAGAATCGCAAAGGCAGCAAACAACACCAAAGCTTGGGCTACGTGATTCCCTCTCTTTCTCTCTCTTTATCCATCTATCTCCCTCTTTCTCGTTTAAACCACGTACCTATATGTATACCGATTTCGAATCGGCATGATAATTAAACGCAGATTTCACTTTGTTCTTAATTACGATCGGCTCGCCTTTCGACTTATATTACCTTTCTTTTATATACTATACTATAAAATAAATTCACAATTATTTTCAGAATATATAAAATATTTCGACGTGACCGACGTGACGTACATTTCGAAAAAAAAAAGAAAAAGAAAAAAAGTAGAGGAAAAAAAGAATTGAATAAATTCTTATATATATATATATATATATATATATATATATATATATATATATATATACGGAGTGTCCCTTTGTTTATGATCTCTTCTTCCCTTAATCTTTTCTACAATAGGAGAGAAACACGTTTAGATGTTACTATTATCATAGCTAGAAGAGAAAGAGATTTCACAAATGACTCGTCGTAATATACCTGGCTGAAAATAATCCACTTGCACTCTTGGCACAAAGCAAGTACTTATACGCAGGACAAACGAATACGTTCGAATGTGTTTTCTGTGCCATTTAAAAGCACATGCTGAAAACTGCTCGAGAAAGAGAGTACGTGCTCGTCCTATGAATGATACTACAGCCGAGTCAGTGTATATCTCCATTTGGTCAGCATCCGACATCAAAGCGACCAGTACTCCAAATAATTAGCCGCCTCGAGCGAGCGTGTTCGAGCGTAAAGCAGAGCAAGAGAGAGCGAGAGAGCGAGAGAGCGAGAGAGAGAGAGAGAGAGAGAGGACCGCGGACTTTTGTTGAAGGCGTCGAGAACGAGCTCAAAGGGTCCAGAGGATTCAAAGCCGACATCGTACTGAAAGGACGATTCGTGCTTTTTCGTACTGGTGTATAGATACATGTGCGTATATATGTATGTATGTATGTATGTATGTATGTATGTATACATCTATGTATATTCGTGTATATACCGACGGCTCGTTTTCCCGACCATTTGCTTTTCGACACCTCTCCTCCTCTTCTTCCTACCAACCAACCAACCAGCTTAACCTTCTCCTCCTCCTCCTCTTCTTCT
>NC_062200.1:1085000-1130000 GCF_912470025.1 Vespa velutina | reverse complement strand
CGATACCGATAAAAGGGAAGATCTTTCCTTAATTGCTACCTGATCAGTGCTTTAGTGGTAACACACTGAGGTACTCGACGATAAAGTGGCACAAAACGATTTATCAATAAACTCGTAGCCGATCAAGGTCATCGGTGACGCAATCAAACGAGGGAGAAACAGCGAAGAGGGAGAAAGAGAGAGAGAGAGAGAGAGAGAGAGAGAGAGAGAGAGAAAAGTCCCTCTTCGACCCACTCGCCCCCTTCAAAATATCGAACCAATTCTTTCAACGATGCGACACGAAAGGAAGAAAGATACAAGTACTAACCTTGGAACTATAAACAATCGCAACGATAACCATCGCAACCAGCAAATTAAATAATAATAATAAATTCATGAAAAAAGTTTGTGTGAAATATTAATAGATATAAAAAAAGGAAGAAAATAATTTCAGATTGTAATTGGTATTAATTCATTTTGTAAGAGATAAATATCTATTGAGAAATAAAAAAAAAAGGATGATCGTTGATTGATAGGATTAATTTGGTTTCGGTAGGCGATATTTTTTTTTATTTTTTTTTTTATTTTTTTTTTTATTTTTTTTTTTTTTTTTTTTATTTTCCTTATCATTCGCAAAACGGAGTCCACGGAAATTGTCCTCTCCAAGGAGAGAGCAAATAAAATACTCGAAAACGATAGCTGATAAGATAATGAGTAAGGGAGCCGTTGGATAAGATTACTGTTGCCGGAATGCGCCCGTGTATCCAGCGATTGATTTTCAACGAATATTTTTGTTCCATTTTTTTCTTTTTCTGTTTTATTTTATTTTATTTTATTTCATTTATTTATTTTTTTTTCTTTTTTTTTTTTTCTTTTGTCCCTATAGAGAGATTTCCGGTTTTGCGAAAATTCAGTGCACTCTCTTATCGGCTAACTTTTATTCTCTTATTTACATATCATTATTTAATCCGATGGTCTATATAACGATCGAGTACCATGTTACAATCTATAAAAGACAAATGCTATCAATAAATATCAAGAGAAAAGATAAAAATAAAAATCCGTTATTGTTCCGCGCATTACGAGAACCGTTCAAATAATTATCACGATTTTTTTTTTCTTTCTAATATTTACAATATGTATTATCTCCGGAAAAAAAAAGAAAAAAAAAAAAAAAAAAAGAAAAAAGAAATATGGTGAAAATCGTCGGTCAAATTTGGACGATTATCGTTGCAGCATCGATCGATCATGTACCACTCAAAATACGACGGGATCGATCAGAGTTTATCGTCGCGATTATCTTTACGATTATTCTGCCAATTCGATTCGGATTATTTGAATAATATATTTTTATTTTCATCAATACCTACGCATCTATACGTGCCTATATGCGTTTCTTCCTCTTGCACTTCGGACGATTCTTTTGATAACGATTTGATTCAATACCCATTCGTGATATCACGCTAGCATGTAATCGACTGAATATTTATTACGTATGTTTTTTACACTGCGACCAAATTATGAAAACAAATGAAAAGAAAACCAATGAGAAGAAAGGAAAAAAAAAGGGGAAAGAAAAGAAAAAACAAGACACATCATACGATTTTCTCAGAATAATAAAAGGAACTATTTTTTTTTCTCTCTCTCTCTCTCTCTCTCTCTCTCTCTCTCTTTCTCTCTCTGGTATATCTAAGCACCAATTTTTGTACGTCGAAACGAAGAAAGATAAGAGGACCTTCCTGAAGATAACGAACGTTGAACTATCACTGAGACTTTGACCGAATACGAGATTACGAGATTACGACGTCGTTAATTCGCAGACTAGAAAGTAAGATAGAGATGGATGTAGAGAGAGAGATAGAAGAGGGAGGGGGAAAGGGGAAATCCTCTAATCTAAAAAAAGAATCCAACTTCTTCTAGACACGCTAGTCGTTTACGACTGGATTAATCAATCAAACTTACATTCATTAAGATTATCGTCCATTAGATAAATCTACGAAAACTTAAATGTATATAGTCAACAATGATTATTTCTGTTTCCTATTTATTCTAACAATGAAGAAAATAAAGAAAAAAAAAATCAACTATGGATACATCCGAAAAGTTTCTTATCTATTCGAAAACACACGTCCCAAAGTCGAAGACTAACCAACGATCGTCGGAGAGTTCCATCGTAACCATCAGCTCGATCACGTATCACCTTCTAATCTTATCGAAATTCGTTAATCTCGTCTTCCTTGAAAGCAACGAAAACGGTTAAGTTTTGGGCAGGTGAAGACCACGTGTCATACGAAAAGAGAGAGAGAGAGAGAGAGAAAGAGGAGATATCTATACTTAAGGTACTTTAGAAAATTTTACAATCGTTCGACTATTTTCAAAATTAAAAGAAATTCGTGGGCTACGTTAAAATTATTCTTTTCTTTTCTTTCTGATCTTCTTCTTTTTCTTTTGTTACCTTTGACTTAAAAAAATTCATCCCCTTTTCGATGCTACGATAGGAAAAATATCGTTAAAACACGTTAATCTGGACGAAAATATCTATCAAGAGAATTTGTAACACATGAAGAACTTGTTGAAATACAAGGATATAATTTGAAGTATCTCTCGATACTGGTACATTGGATTTCTCATGAGTACAATAGCACCGTCACTCGTCCGTATATTTATTTTTTTTTTTCTAGGGGATCTCGTAGAGAGAGAGAGAGGGAGAGAGGGAGAGAGAGAGAGAGAAATGAAAAAAAAAAAGGAAAAAAAAGAAATCAAATATCGAGAGAAGAGGACGTTGCATGAGTGTATGAGTGCGTAGGGTGCGAGCATCGGGACTCGCACAATCGTGGCCGTCGCTCGAGCAACGGGGCCCGATATATCGGGGACCCCCTATCGAATCCTTCTATCGTCTCGATCTTTTACTCTTCTTCTTCCTTTCCCTTGGCCGAGGAAAGCCGATATCTTCTCGAGTAATATACCGTTCATGTTGAGGACACGACACGAAGGTCGCGACGGATCATTCGAGGATCACAAAAATTGCATCGAAATGAGGAACGTAACATTAATATCAGGAAATTTAAGACAATGTGAAAGTTATATGCCGATCTACTACTGTACGGCGTTCGCTTAACGAGGAAGATCATTAATATAAACTTAAATTTCTAATCTTCATGGTATTCTATCTATGTAGGAAATTCTAGAAATATATACGATAAATAACTTTATGTTTGGTATTAGCGTGAAGAAAAAAGAAAAAAGATATTTGTTAAGTATTTTGTACTCAGCTCGATAATGCACAAGTTCAATAAAAGTGATAATAAATTGAAGTAAATAAATACTCGTCAATGCACAAGATGGAAATACGTTTTAATGAAAGTTGTTATCTGTAATGCCTATACTAATACTCGCAATCCTCGGATTAAAATTATGATTTAGGTGAATATACGTTGCTTCGTATACACTCATACCGATCAAGTTATACTCAATAAAACAAACGATGAACATTTCTAATTCATAAAATCGACCGAGTATATATTTTCAATTCTTCAAAGTTTGACTTTCAATTTTCTTTCTAGTTTCAAGGAAAACTAATAAAGTATTTGCCTGATATGGTACGACTGATACACCGCAAATTGGAAATTTTCTAAAACTGGAAATAGATCTAGATAGTTTTTCAGGTAATTCGCGAGGACACGAATTCTATAGTAAACGAAGCAACAACGCAGAGATACTTGAAATGCACCGTCGCGCTAATAAGCGAGGGTAATTCGCGGCTAATAAACGAAAACACAAACCTCTGAGCCGTTTATTATACTTGCAAATTGGCAATTATACGGAGAGAGGGAGGACGGGGACACGGCATATCGTGTTCCTTCGCCGGTTCTTTCATCGTGAAACTCGGAATAATCGGCTCGATACTAGCTTTTTCTGTTTTCGGATATTCCGAAAAAAAAAGAAAAAAAAAAAAAAAAAGAAAAAGAAAAAAGAGAAGAAAGAAATAAGAAAATGAAGGAAAAGAAAAAATACGATAAAAAAGACAAGAAGAACGAAGGAATTAACGATCGAGTTTTCGCGGTAAGGAATTTTTTCAAGTAGGTACGTAGTATGCCGCTGTTGTTTGGAATTTTGGTTGGATCTCTCGAGTTACGGCCTCGAAGCACACCTTCTAACCGTGAAATTTCTCTTTTCGACGATTCGAAAGAAAAGGAGAATCCTTCTTTGCCGGAGAAAGAGAGAGAGAGAGAGAGAGAGAGAGAGAAAGAGAGAAAGAGAGAGAGAAAGAAAAAGAGAGAGAAAGAGAGAGAAAGAGCTACCTGTTTGCCAGCCTCGAAGTCCTGTACCCGACGGAGCTAGCCACTCGAGCGTACTCGACTTTCGTTCTCCCGTCAAAGCAAATCCGTTCTTCGCTTTTACGCCTTGCCGATTGCGTCTTTCGAAGGTCTTCTACTTATCCTTTCAACAACAACCATTATACACTCTACGAACGAAATTCAATGATGTTTTGACGATATTTAGAGGGATGAAAATAAAAAATATAAAACAGAAATCAAATAAAAAATAAATAAATAAAATAAAATAAAAACCACGACGATCTAATTCAGATTTTAATACGTCTAATTGCCAACTGACACGAAGATTGAACGATAACGTCGTCAATATTATTACAATAATTATACTCTCTCTCTCTCTCTCTCTCTGCAAAAAATTTTTTTATTTATTTTATGTCAGAATTGATATATTTGATTGCTCGAAACGACACACCGCTGATATCTCTGAATTCATTCTTAATGAGAGAAAGACGTCGGCTACAAGGAGGCTCACAGCCAAGTCGCATAAATTTATCTAATTCGCTTGCTTTCAAACGATTCAAACGACCGTCGGAAGCCTACGTTCGCCGTTCTTCTGCCTTCTCCGCCCTCTTTCCTAGACATTTTCAGTCAACCTCGATTACGTCTCTTACTTAGTCTATATTTAGTTACTTTGCATCCGTCGCGAGCTAATATCTGCAAGAGGTAGAGAGAAACGGAAGACGAGAGAAAGAGACAGAAAGAGAGAGTATCGTGTTAACTCGGTAATACGATGATCCAATCAACAACAACAAATTGACAGACGAGCTGAATGACGAGAACAATAAAAAGAAAAACTAAACGTAGTGGATACTACATCTGATGGTGCTACAGTGCGATTGAAAACCTTGTTATTTCTATCATCCAACTAAAAAATCTATCGAACCTATCGCGCATATATTGCTTGCCTATATTCGAATATTATAATTCTATTACATTATATTCTAGTGGCCGATTGCTGATCGATTTACAATTCAATTTTTGAAAAGAAAAAAAAAAAAAAAAAAAAGAAGGGGAAAAAAAACAATGTGTTCATGTACCTACCCAAAAAGAAATCTCCTAAGGAAGATACGCTTCGATATACTCCAGAAATCTTTCTTTCAGATATCCAACAACGCAATGTCACACTGTCGACAAATATTTGTAAAGACGATAACGCTTAGTATATATCGCCGATGATTTGATCGTTTGTCGACTGTCGATTTTCGGCGGATCGAAAATGTAAGACAAAGACGGAGATAGATGGATATATGTACTTTTGATAATCCAATCGAAGCAACGATTCGCCGGCGCTTTCAAGATACTGATCCGGTTCTTACCTTATCACGAAGAAGCGTGGATCCCGGGGCAGAGAAAAGAACGATAATAGCAGCACGATGCCGGCGAACCGGCGAGCTTCGTGAAAAAAGCTGGCCGTTCGTACGAAGAAGTAGTGGGGGGGAGGTTACTATCTCGTTATCACTATTTTACCACCAACACTTTACACCGTACACACACACAGCACATCGTGGCGCGTTCCAAAGTATCGTTTTCCTTTTTTCCTTGGACAGTCTCTCTCTCTCTCTCTCTCTCTCTCTCTCTCTCTCTCTCTCTCTCTCTCTCTTTATGTCTGTTTTTCTTAATCTGTCTCACGATAAATAGATATATCTCTCTCACTATCTCGTTCCTTTGAATTTTTCTCTTTGCATATGTCCCTAATCTTTAATGAATAATCATTAATGACAAGAGTCGAAAGAAAATAATAATAGGATTGAGAAGGAGTATTTGACAACTGTTTACTCTCGCTGTCCTTCCACTTGTATTTATTCCTCTCGTCCTCTCTCTCTCTCTCTCTCTCTCTCTCTCTCTCTTTCTCTCTCTTTTTCTCCCTCTATCTTCTCTCTCTCTCTCTTTCTCCCACGCTGTAGTTGAGGGGGTGGGCAGGTACTCGTTTCGAAGTTTGATATATATGATTATTGTAAGAGAAACGCGCGCGCGCGCGCAAATACTCGACCCTCGATGCGTCTTATGTGGCACCCGGCGCGGAACTAAGGCGCACGAAAACACGGGCCTACGTGGCCCCCACGTTCACCCGGCTTCGGTTACGTTCGTCGTTTCTCGGCAAGCTACGGTTACGCCTACGAACATGGGTCCAACCTACCGCGGGCGTTGACTCATCTCCACTCTCTTTGCTTCTCTCTCTCTCTCTCTCTCTCTCTCTCTTTCTCTTTGTCTCTCTCTCTCTCTCTCTGTCTCTCTTTCTCTCTCTCTCTTTATCTCCCACCACTGACCCACCTCTACCTCCGCATACCCCGTCAAAGTAGTAAAGAGACAACTCCGTCGCGTCTCTTCTCTTTACCTTTACCGTGTGCTTTCCTACTTTTCCAACATCGGGAATGCTCGTTTATGCAGATTAATCGCATACTTTCGAGAGACTTTTCAAGATGCTACGAATGCATGGAATTGTTTTCTGACTTGTTATGCTTAGGTGTTACATTGGATAAAACGAAGAAAATGTCGGTGAAATATTTAGAATTGTTCAGACGTTGGCAATCAACTCGTTTATAATCTTTGACATGTGTTGTACTTATTATTCTACAACATTTATATCATAGAACACGCAGATTTTCTTAATTATTACAACATTTATATCATAGGACGCGCAAACTTTTTTGATAAAGATATATATATATATCAATGATTAATAATCGGAGAAAAATAAAATCTCTGAAGATTTCAATTAAGTAGGTAGATATCTTGGGAAACGATGTATCAAGATATCCTATATGATCTTTATAATCGGATACAATAAGAAGAATACAAAATCCGTCTCAATAAGGAGATTAATCATGAGAAGATTTCGAGATCTCTTTCTTGGTCCTCGAGAGAGGATAAAAAGTGAGAATCTAAATTGCGCGTGCGCGTATGGTTTGAAGTGACGAGTAGAGAAAAGAGATTGTCTCTCTTTTTCTCGTATTGGTGTCTCGGTAGGATCGGTGGCCGAATTTAGATCAAATCGGGGAAAGCGTGGCGCGTGCCGCGCGCGAAAGATCACGTCGAAGATACAAAAAGAAAGAGAGAGAGGGAGAGAGAGGGAGAGAGAGAGAGAATCCTCGTAATGCGTACGCCTGTTTCTTTCTTTTTCTCTCTCTTTCTCAAGCGCGAGTAAGCCGATCTCGATGCCGCTACCATCGCCACGGGCTCCTTCCTATCTAGATGAGATACGGCTCCCTTGATCGAGATATATCGTTCCCACCCTCCTAAAAAAACTCGCCCGATTTCAGCATCTCCAATAACAATAGGAAGAAGAGAGAGAGAGAGATAGGGCGAGGGGAGGGAGATTAAGAACAGAGAACGATTAATGATCGATAAAATAATTCATCAAATAAACAGATAGAAAGAGTATCTAAGTTTTTATCTAAAAGATAGAACGAAAGTAAATATAATTTAGAATTTTGTTAAAGACAAAATCAAGCGTGATAATAAAGCTCTGATTTGTTTTGTTGAGTTTAAGTCCTCTGTATTATAAAGCATGATGATTCTTAGTGAATATTTCGAGGAGAAGAGAAAGGAGAGAGGGTCTCGCGTGGCTCACACGCACGAGGAGGAAGAAGAAGAAGCTTACGACGATGGAGAGGGAGGTATAACGGAGTAGTAGGGGAAAAAGCAGAGGAGGGGTAACGGCGTCGCTCGAGAAGCTAGCAAGAGAAAGATAGATATATATATATATGTATATACAGAGAGAGAGAGAGAGAGAGAGAGAGAGAGAGAGAGATAGACACGGTAGGGGAGAGTAGGGGAGGAGATGGCTGCGTTGCCGAGTCGCCGGCTGGCTGGCTGGCTGGCTGGAGTACCGGCGGAGTACAACCGAACAATCTGTAGAAGCTTGTCCAGGACGAGAGAAGTCCGTAGATCAGCCAATCAGATAGGCATACCCCCTCTCGTCCATTGTCACAAAATGGCGGCCCTAAATCAGCTTGACTCCGCCTATCGCTCTCCCCACCTCCAGCGCCTCTAGCGGCACCTCCTGAAAAACTC
The DNA here is from genome assembly GCF_912470025.1 of Vespa velutina. Taxonomy (NCBI): domain Eukaryota; kingdom Metazoa; phylum Arthropoda; class Insecta; order Hymenoptera; family Vespidae; genus Vespa; species Vespa velutina. The sequence continues at coordinate 1,121,670 of NC_062200.1, read as the reverse complement.
CGCCTATCGATTCATTTTTACAACTCTTCTTCCCCTCTCTTTCTTTCTTTCTCTCTCCCCCCTCCCGGTCTCATCACTATCTCTCTATCTCTCTCCCTCTTTCGTTTCCACCTCCGCGAAAGAGGAGCCATACGGAACGCTACCGTGTCCAACAATCTCGACGCAACATTTTCTAGCATCTCTACGCTAGAACGCAATCCATTGACATCTTCTATGTATATATGGGATTGTGTATACATATGTACCTATCTATAATACCTACGGACGTACGAGAGGAATAATAATAACGCGATCGATCGAGTTCGAGCGATGTTGATTGACCGTACCGAAAACGAGCTGCGAAAACGATGGGATTTATGGTGCGGCGAATTGCACAATTTTTCTTCCTCCGTTATACGTATAGATAAAGGGCGATGATTTTTATGAGTATCGGTATTACCTAGCTACTATTTCTGTGTTATAATACATATCTACATGTTACGTAGACCTAACGTTTTATCCCCTACGAGGTCTTTTCTTTTATAAATATTACTACTAGTTACGCATAGGTATTATACCTATAGTATTTCAAAATTCTATATGAAATAATTGTTGTTGTCTGATTCTATATGAAATAATTATCGAAGAAAAAAACAAACGAAACGAAAAATGAAAAATCAATGTTTTTTTTTCGTATATCGATTGACTGGTCCGATGTCCGGTCAGATATTTGCTCTGATCCGATATTCCATCGGCGTAACGACGAAGAAGAGGAAGAGCTCGAGTCAAGAGAATAACCATAATTTACGTGGCTACGCGAGCTTCCGAAGTTCGGCGGATATCGCGACGCGTCGACGTCGGTATCGATTTATTATTTTCTGCCTCGAGAGCGGAGAGTTCGAGCGCGTTCATAGGGAGAGAGAGAGAGAGAGAAAGAGAGAGAGAGAGAGAGAGAAAGAGAGAGAGAGAGAGAGAGAGAGAGAGAGAGAGACACGCACACACACACACACACATAGGTACCTATGTACTATCTGTCTATATGCAGACTTACACACTAAAACCTGATACCACGATAATTATACACGCTTTACATCTTCACTTGGAAAATCGCTATTGTCTCCGTACTGTGATAAATCGTCTTTCGAGTTGCTTCTACCTATCATTAATAATGTATGAAAAAAAAAAAAAAAAACAAAAAAAAACAAAAAAAAAAAAAAAATATATATACATACATATACGTATATATTTATGAATGAAAACAGAAATCTATTGATAAATAAATTCTCATTGTAACGCGTTTGTTCAAATCTCGAGATAGGCAAGAGAGAAAAAAAAATTAGAAAAAGAAGAAAAAACGTAAAAAAAAAGAGACAAGAGAAAAAGAAAAAAGAAAAAAAAAAAAAATAAGAAAAGAAGAAAATAAAAAGACGGAGATGAAAAGAGAATACGCGCGGTTTATGCTTCCGCTTCGACGCGAGAAAACTCGGCAATTTCTTCTTCCTTGACCGGCGTGGCGCGCGCTCGACCGATAAGGAAACCTCGGATAAAGGTACGACGTTTGAAAAAGTAACTGGCAGCCCTGTGTGCGTCCGTGTGAACACCGAAACGGCAGCCCCGAGCTTCGGCGAAAATAGAGATGGTGGAGGAAGTAAAGGGGTGGTGTTGGTGGTAGTGGTCGAAGCCACGGGGGTTGAACAGAGAAAACGATAAAGAAGAGGATAGAGAGAGAGGGAGAGAGAGAGAGAGAGACAGAGAAAGAGAATCTTGCTTCTTCTCTCGGGGGCCTCCTTACCGATAACGCCTTTCCTTCTTTTCTTTTCTTTTCTTTTCTTTTCTTTTCCTTTCTTTTCCTTTCTTTTCCTTTCTTTTCTTTTCCTTCCCATCTCCCAAAAGTCAAATTCGCCAACGATAATAACTTTTCCTTCGACATTATACTTTCGTAAGGTTATACCTAATACCTAATTACTTACATTGATCAAAATTTAACGAATGGAGATTATCGAGTAAAATTTCAGTTAAATGCGATACCCCCGTGAAGTTAGAGAAAAAGTATTTATCAATAAAATATCTTAACAGATCTTAAGGAATTACGATATAAAATAAGAAAAGTGAAGCATTATATTCAAGTAAAATGAATCTATTAGCATATCTATTATTCTAATAAAAATTCTTATGGAAGACGTGACTATATGTATTATTCATTATTTATCCAGCTATTAATACTAAATTGACAAAAATATGAAAGGGCTAATGATAGTCGTTAAAAAGGAACCATAGTCAAATTTATATTTCAGTAGTTTCTCAGGTAAAGGTGATTAGGTAAAACTCATTATCCTTGATATTTAATGAGAGGCCCTTCGCAAATGCCTGTAGGTGTATTCCTCAAAAGGGAAAATCTTCTTTCATGAAAACGAAATTATCTAGATGAGATAAGGGGAAAGCATTGTTTTCTCTTTGAAAAGTTTTCTAAAAATAATTGTTCGAGATCGATTGAAAAAGCTTTCTTTCTTGTTTTTATTTTGTTATTCATATATATATATATATTTTTTTTTCTTAACTTTTCTTTTTCTTGCAAAAGTGAAACGAAAAATTGCAAAATCCTCCCATATGTCTTTCTCTATTTCTTTCTTTCTCGCGAGTTTTACGAGTTTAACTTGTTCGGTTTGTACCTAAAAGTCCAAGAAGTATCTACCTATCCTCTTAGAAAGTAAACGTCGTAAATTAACGGGCGAGCGCCAAGGCGGAGAAAAGTTCTTTCTTTTTTTTTTTTTCTCTCTTTCTTTTTTTTTTTTTTTTTTTTCTCTTCCCCATTGCCCCTCTCTCATTTTCTTTTTCTTCCTTATCCTTCGGAGATTGAAAGAGAGATAGCTATTGTTTGTTTATACCAAAAATTTCCTGAAACCACGAATGTATTCTCCCTTGAAGTTTAAAATTTATCTTAGCAATAGGTATAACTTTACTTCGTTGTAAACTTGTTCATAAGAAGATCTGTTTCGTTTTTTCTAACTTTGGTCTTTAAAAAGTAATTAGGTAGATAGGTAAGTATAGGTAATAGATATATCTGGAAATAGCTATAGAAGTTACAACACCTTTATTTTTTCCTTTCGTCATCCGGTCAGTATTAATGAAGATTTGCGAGCACCTTAAGTGACAGTGGCGTTTGTACAAAAGCTTAGATAAAGTAAATCAGATAACCATAATGGTGGGTCATAAATATTATAAGAGATCATATACTTAAATCAGGTAAATTTTTACTCAAACGCATTAACGTATTTTTACTCAAACATATTAGGATGAATTGTTTCAAAAGGCTTTTATTGTTTATCATGACATTTGAAATGTTCGTATGATTTATTTGTTTAATTTATTATTTAGACAATGATAAACCACTCAACTGTTTTTCACATATAGTTAATTAGAAATAGAAGCGAAGCGAAATTTCATTGAGACTGGGTATAAAAGTGAAGAAAATCAAAGTGGATCGTTGCTCTCTCTCTCTTTATCTTCCTTTACGTTCTTACGACGAGTGAATGCCGCGAGCGAGAAAACTTTGCCGGCCCTTCCTTCTTCTTACAGAACTTCCAAGAGTAGATTTACCGTCTGCTAATAAATCGCTGGACGATTAGAATTAATGCCGGATTAATTCCAACGGCCTGATAAATTCTCCGAGGAAGACCCTCTCCGAATGAGAGAAAGACTCCGTTGAAAATAAGTTTAAGGAGAGAATCGGTCTCTCTCTCTCTCTCTCTCTCTCTCTTTCTCTCTCTTGGAATAAAACTTACCAGTGCTTGAGATTAATCGTCTTGGAGAAAGTTAAATTTCGTTTAAAAAGAAAATATATATTCACGAGAAAATCCGTTTAATATTATCAAAGAGAAAAAAAATATAGGTAGGAGATATTCACAATAGGTAAGAGGTCCCTCTTGAAAAAGTGTGAGGAAATTCAAAACAATCGTATTTCTTTTTTTTTCTATTTTTCTTTTTTTTTTTTTTCTTTTTGGTGATTTGAAAGCTTTGTATCGATCGATAAAAAGAAAGAGGAGCAAAGAATACAGTCCTCTCTTTGTAAAAGGGTCCAGTAAGAAATCTCGTTTTTCGAGTACCTCTCTTTCTCTCTGTCTATCTAACTCGACAGAATTCGACGATCTCCTCTCACTATCCGCAAACTTTTCACAATGCATTCTCATCTCTTGCACTTATCCCGAGTCTGTCACAAGAATGAGAGAAGAAGAAACGAACGAATGAACGAACGAACGAACGAACGAACGAACGAACGAACGAACGAACGAACGAACGAAGGCAGGAAAGAAGGAACCAAGCAAGTTCTTTAAAACTCTTCGCAGCCCGAAAAGGCCAAAACGTAAACTTCCACTCGCTCGCGTAGCACCTACAATATGTTTTCTCTCTTTCTCTCTCTCTCTCTCTCTCTCTCTCTCTCTCATTCTCTCTCATTCTCTCTTTCTCTTGGCTCCACCGGAGCATACACAACCTCCATCGCGCCTCTACGCTCCTCTTTCTCTCTTGGAGGAGACACAAAGCCAGGCAAACGTTATCTTGATGAACCCTAAGTACTACAAGACCTATTTGGAGGAGAGATAGGTCCTGTGTGCGAGGAGTAGGGGTAAAACGAGGAGACGTGGCTCGAGGATAGGAGAAAGAAAGAAAGAGAGAAAGAGAGAGAGAGAGAGAGAGAGAGAGAGGGGGAGAGAGGAGAAAGAAATAGAAGGAAAGAAAGAAAGAGAAAGAGAGGACCGAATTCTCTCTCCTCAGTCCACCTTGGAAAAGAGATCTTTCACAGTTGTCGATGCCACCGTGATAAGGAACGGCATTCTCCTGGTTGCTACTCTTTTACTAGTACCAACCGTTCCTTCTCTTCTTCGCTTTTGCACTTTCCTAACTCTCTTCTTCTTCTTCTTCTTCTTCTTCTTCTTCTTCGTCTTCTATCTCGTTCTCTTTGATTCGGAACTTTTGGTGACAAACCAGCTCGCAGAGTAGTCCTCGAAGATCGAACGAAGTCCTGAAGAACGAACGAAGAATGAGTTGTTGGAAGACTCTCAGATAAAATCGAATCTGTGTACACGTTTCTGTGCATTCTGTGCACACGACATGTAACATGTTTTTGATACTTCGATTTAAGATATACAAAATGATAAAGAGAGTTGACGATAACTTGATTTATCATAAGGAATGACATTTGTTATTTTATGAATCTTCCAATGTAATAAATAATAAAACAAAATTTTATATGCCCAGTCTGTATATCTCTATGTGTGTATATAAGTATGCGTGTGTGTTTTTCAGAAAGCCACACTTCTATATATAGATATGTATGCGTATGGATGTACGAGAGATCGACTTCAACGACGTGTTTGCCGTTCCTGAGTTTGCGATTGATTCGCAAATGTTGACCAAAGGGATTAATGGGATCCACAGAATCGATCCTGAGAGAGAACAGGTCAACCAAGCAACGTGTTCTTCGAAAACCATAGCCACTACCATAATAGAGAATGTCAAGCAATAGTTAAAAGAGAATAAACAATGTAGTTTTAATGAATTACATTTGAAATCAATGCGAATGTTTACATTGCAAATCACTACGATTTACTACCATACGATTATTAGTTTGAAAATTCTTCAAGTTGGCCCAAGCCGTAATTCATCCGAAGAAACCAAGTTCAGGTTTTTTCATTGAGATCGGAAAAAGTTTCAGGAAATTTTTTTAAAGCGTCTCGAAGGCATGCAGACGCCGCGCGTTAAACACAGTTCCGATTTGTCGTGCTGATATTTTTGAATTCTGGCTAACGCCAGGCAATTGCGTTTCACCCTCCTTTGATTTTTTTCGAAGACCGCCGACGCCGTCACGGATTCACGTTTTTCTAACAATGACAGCTTCTAAAATCTTGCAGGTTTGACTTTCGGTCTTGAAAAGAAAAGAAAAGGAAAATAAAAAGATAGATTAAAAAAACTAGCAAATGTTGAATTCTTTAATCAATAGTCTCTCTCCCTCCCCCCCCTCTCTCTCTCTCTCTCTCTCTCTACTATTTAATTGTAGATTAAAAATAATTATACCCACTGAACAAACTATAATTTCTCATCGTAATAAATCTCGAAAGTGTATCGAACGAGCTATACATTTCTCGATTATTGGTATAAAAAAGAAAAGCAGAAAAAAAAGAAAGGAAAAAAGAAGAGAAGCAAGAGGATGAGAAAAGAAGCGACGAGAGAACGAGTCGACCACGCCTTTGAAAAAGAAAAGATAAGGAAGACTCGCGCGCGGCTAACAGGCGCATCGATAAACTTCAATTTCGAACAAACGAGGAAAAAGCAGGCCCGGATATATCTTCGACACGCCCCAACACGGTGTAAAACCACGGACTCTTATCGTGACGAGGACCAGCACGAGAAAGATAAGTGACCGTTTAGGCGATCTCTTTCAGATACGAGGAGGATGCTCGTTCGTTCGCCGGCGAGCAAGATAATCGTATTCGTTCTACGAGAAGCTACGTACCTACACGGTCTATCTTTTTCTATTCTTCAACTTTGCTGCTGGCTTAGTCTCTCTGTTATTCGCAAACTCGTACAGTCTAACCTTTGCGTCCACTTTAAGCCGACATTTTCAAAATTACTATGATCTTCAAAGATGCTAGATCAGAAATCTATGCGAGATTTAAATCGATACGTTCAGTATTTGCAAAAGTTCTAACTCATTTTCTTCGATCGGACATAGGTAATTTTTATTATATCTACGTTGTTGAGAAATGTTCATCCAAAACAATATGTTCTTACAGGGTACAACGAGTAAAGGATCTTAGAAAACTGTCCTCGGAGATTTTCCAAGATTGCGGAGTAGAGACAAAGCACCGTTACTTCGTTCAGGTAAGTAGACCCAAAATGGGCGACTCATAATTTACTCACCCCTTATTTTTTTCTTTTTTTTTTTCTCTGTCCATTTCTGAACTTCCTAATATATTGCAACCACGAACCACAAAAATGCGTGGTGATTAATCGAAAGTCACCGGCCTCTTCGTTCACGCGTGATTCGAATCTTAAAACTTTTGGGAAATTAAAAAAAGGAAAAACAAAACAAAACAAGTCTTAATGAAAAGATCAGGTTGTGTTTCTTAATGAAAAGATCAGGATGGGACTTTCGTGCAGAGCAAATTTCTTTTTCCACGGAAGAAATTAGGGTAACTCGGTCGTTCTAGTTTCTCTAGCCCTGCCTATAAGAAGTTCGTACTGGAGTTTAGTGGGCCGAGTTTTCGAACTGTAGGTAGACATACTAACCTTTTAGGAAATTTCGAACTCAAAAGGACATCCGTAGGTATCATAAAGCCGGCGCCAGTCTCACAAATCCATACTACCTTTACCTTTTCTTTTTCGCCTCGTTGCCTCTTTCAAAATTTTAGAAACATTCTAAGGCTATTTTCGTTTCCCGATAAAACTTTTTTTTTTTTTTATTCTTTAGTTTAGATACTAGTTCGTTTATCATGTAAAAGTTAAATATCTAAGTTACGATCAAGAAAGTTCTGCCATGAAAATCTACCATGAAAATTCAAAGTACCTCCGGTATAAGAAGAATCTTCTAAACGCTCCAATTACGCCAGCTGAATCTCTTAACCCAAGGGATTTCTTAACCTAATCCCAACACGAACAATGAGAGCCACCTGTCTTACTGATCACCGTTTTTTCTTCTCATAGTGATCCGTCTTAGAAGTTCCACGATTTCGCATGCGAGATCAGCCGATTAGGTCCAGAAAATATTCGCCGAAGTATACCGTCAGGATAAGTAGAGCTTAAGGATGAAAATCCAGGTAGTAATAGGTATATTAGAGCAAGTTAGGACAAGAGAAAGAGAGAGAGAGAGAGAGAGAGAGAGAGAGAGAAAGAAAGACAAATCCGTTGTTCTTAGCTCTTTCTTAGCAATCCGCGCTCTAAAATGTCGCAATGTCTTTAAGCTATTGTGTCTCCGCCGTCTTCACAAGAGACGAAAAGAAGAAATGTCAATGGTTGCACCCTGCCTGCGCTTCGTCCCATTTTCCTGACCCAGGATTTTCAAGAGGACACCCCCGCAGGACCAACGCTAGACGTTGCCTCTATCTCTTTTGCGCACGAATATACCACGGTTTTATGGTTGCCCCCCTGCCTGATTTATGGACGGTGCGAACACCGTAAAATGTAAAAAGCATCTCGCCCGCGTAAGATCCTCTCTCTTCTGTTTCTTCTTCCAAGTTTCTATCTTTTTCTAGGGGCATCCTACACCTTCCAGTCAACTATTTCGTCTTTTACTGACTTATAAAAATAAAAAACACAAAATATATATTTTATTTTTATAGGATTTATCGCAAAAACTGACTCGTTAATTTAAATTTAGATAATCTATCTCAATTTGATGATACCTATCTATTTTAGAGTATAAAAAAAAGGGGGGGAAAAAAAACGTCAATATGCGCTTTCAAGTCGCAATTTTGGGGTTGTATCATCATAATTGATTTGCCAAGGTATCGATTTCAGTTGTAGTAAACGACTGTCCGTCCGACGATGCGGGATATCATTGTGACTCGAGATACCCCGCATTCTTTCTAGGGATTATGGTGTATTGTCCGCCTTTATGGCACGGGACAAGAGACGACCAAATAGAACTCTCCTAGTTTCTTGCTACTTCTAGACACGACTCTCACCCCCTAGGTAGCCATACAAAATTTCTTCTCCCATTTTTTTCTTCCTTTTTCTTTTTCTTTTTTTTCATTTCTTTTTTTTTTTTTTTAACCTTTTCTACGTATCTTTCTCGTGGTCTTAAAAAAAAAAAAGGAAAAAAAGGGAAAAAGAAAGAAGGAAGAAAATTACAAATGTGGAGATGCTATACCATTCTTTCCGATCGTTTACCTCTTTCAATAAAACGCTTCGCAAGACATCATCGATGGAGCACAAACGATTATAGCTAAGTCATTAGTCAAATTAAGATGTCGAATTTAAATGTATAATAAAAGTCAAAAGGAATAGAAAGAAAAAGAAAGAAAGAAAATGAAAGAAAGAAAAGAAAGAAGTAAGAAAGAGATAAAGAAAGAGAATGAGTGACATGATGCTACCGAAGTTACTAAAGAACAATCATAATCGAGTTTAATTACTATGTAATTACCTGCACGAAAGAAGAATGAAAAATTCCTATCTAATAACAGCCCATCGATGGTTCTTCTCTTTCGGTGGCTATCTCATCTGAAAATTATTCTTCTCCATCACAGAGAGAGAGATAGATAGATAGATAGAGATAGAGAGAGAGAGGGAGAGAGGGAGAGAGGGAGAGAGGGAGAGAGAAGAACACACAGACACAGACACGTTGTGTGTTTCGGTGGATCCGTAGTTATCTGGTAGCGCATTCCACCTTAACGACTCTGGATACTTCAACGCCGGAAGTCTACCCTAATTTCTATCATTACGGCACAATATTTTCTTCGATCGAGACGCACCGATCGACGTCTACCTTGCCACCTAATTGCACGTTTACACATGGACCTGCCAAAACGGTGATTCGTTTCGCACGATCTCGACGTAACCATTCATCAAATGACGAAAGAAAGAGAGAGAAGGAGAGAGAAGGAGAGAGATAGATAGAGAGAGAGAGAGAGAGAGAGAGAGAGAGAGAGAGAGAGAGAGAGAGAGAGAGAGAGAGAGAGAGAGAGAGAGAGAGAGAGATTGTACGCTGGCCCTTAAGAGAGGGAACTTAGTTACAGATGTGATTATTCCTTTCGGGATTGGTCGTTGCATCTTTATATTGCATCTCGAAATTGATGTATATGTAATTATCGAGGCCCGATTCATTTTTCATATAAGTTGTTTTTAATTAAATCCAATGTAAGTAGAGTCATATTATATGTAGTATATACTCAATATGATATAATTTCAAGTTCTGAAGTAGAGTTGAAGTCTTATTTGAGAAATTTTCAAAGATGAGAGAGAGAGAGAGAGAGAGAAAGAGAGAAGTTACGAACGCTCGTGCCTTGTAACGAGCAATGGGCGGTGCCTCCCTTACCTTTCTTTTTCATGGTTCACGAGATGAAAAGTCGATGGACGTAGACAAGTAACAACAAGGTAAACGATTAGAGAAAAAGGGTAGGTAGGTCGAAGAAAATTCGTCAGCTACGATGTATAATTCTCAAGGATCCTGGATCAGTGTGAGTAGTAGTCTACTTGTGTAATGAACGACAGAAGAAAAACGGTACACTTGGCTTCGATCGTTCGAGGAGTGGCTTGTAGTTAAGCGCTTTAGCGCCCTCGAACTCTATAGATGTCGATAGGGCAGATCGTAGGCCCTTCTCTGAAGGTGTACCACCACTCGAGAGAACGAGGGTAAAAAAAAAAAGAAAAAAAAAGGTGACTCGAGTTTCGCGGGACACATCGAGTAGAGCCTTTTTAGCGCGCACCTTTCAAACCTTTCTCATTGTCGAGTCACGAAAGACGATGATGCTGAACCGGAAGTCTCTTTCTTAACTCGATGCAACGTGGCCATTCGTCTTCCATCTCACAATATGATCGATCTCGATGGCACGAGTTTGTTTCTTTTAAACTCCATAATGATTCTAACGCGAAAAGTGTTTATAAACGAGAATAAAATGATAATGCACATTGCATAACGACGATTTGACGATTTTGAATTTCCGTATAGCGAGAGAATCGACCGATCGATCGATTGATCGACGTATTTATGCGTTCATTATGCAACGAGCGATTGGATAAGACTTTTGTACGGGAGCGTGGCTAATTGAAACGCCACTCTGAAACAGATAAGCTTGCTCTCTCGCCGACGGAGAGTTACGAGACAATATTATGAGCCCGTCGTACGTCAACCTGAAATTAATTTCGACGAGTATCGCTTCGTGTTTCACAGATAATCGAGAAGCGAGAGTAGATACCATCGTTGGCAAACACGAGAATGTGTTAGATTAAAGACAGAAAAAACAAAGAGAAAAAAAGGGAGCCGCGACACGTCGTATCTACATGCGGAAATAAGATAAAAATAAATTCCTATAGAATATAATAATAAATCGTTTCATTTTTAATTACTTCCACGTACTTTTTCTAACGCCTAATACCTGAAAATTCTATTAAATTATATATATATATATCTTTTTTTTACAACTACCGAGTCCGTTCAGAAATTTCCATACGGTAGTCTGTGTAACTACGTACATAGGAAAGCCATTAACGTGTCCGGCGTTAATCCAACGTACGGGGTATGTAGCATTTCCAACGTTGGTGTGTCGCTCGTTAGGCTGATTTGTCGCTTTATTAGATCTTAGTTTGTGCCTGCGCGAGCCGGCACTGCTTCGGAGGATCGCCAACATTAGCGCATTACATGCCAAGCGGCTCTGGGCAGATTTGCAATTTGCGTAAATTAGACGATTGCGAGCCGTCCGATCGTCGGCAACCCCTCTCAAATCGTCCTTTCTCTCTCTCTCTCCCTCACTTGCTCAACTCTCTAGGTTCGTATCTCTAATGGCACGTGTAATTGGCGCGATAATTTCCGGCGCGCACTTTGACTTGCGCCGTTTATCGATACGCAGCATGCTAATTAAAGAGACTCCAATGCTTACTTGCTGGAAAGAGAAAGTGGGAAAGATTGAGAATAGGTATGGTAGGTATACCTAGTGTAATCTTAGTCAATCTCTATTTAAATGATGAATAGTGATATCAAAAAAAGAAAAAAAATTGAGTAATACAACTTCATTTCTTTTGTAAAATAATAGATAGAACTATTTTTATTTTTAAAATAGAAACAAAAATTGCAAGAACTTGCGGAAAAATTGAATAATTCTCTAGAATCGAATCGCATCTTGGATGCATTTACAAGAGAGATACGAAGCATATATGGGCAATTACAGGAGCGCTTATGATCAAACTCTCATGTTTTGCCAGCTAGGAGGAACATTAAGGATCGATTTCACCCTTACCGAGGGTGAGGAAGACTACCCGCTGAGTCCAATTGGGCAAATCAAACGTCCATCTGTTCGCACAAGTGCATCCGTGCTATCGAGGGTCACGAGACTCGCCAAAAGTTAGACAACGATAAAGAGAACAATCGCGCAACGAAGGACGGGTGTTGACATTAGAATTATTTTATTAGCTCCCAAGAGAGATACCATAAATTTCTACAGTGATCTAGCACCATCTGCCGAAGCTTTTACTTCATAAAGACAATTTACAAACGGTCTTTATAAGAAATTAATAATATTCGTTATATAATAAAGATAAAAGAAAAGCAAAATTGTCGAGTTGAAAGAAAACAAAGTATGAAAAGATAAGAAGATAAAACATCTCTCTTAAGAGAGAGAGAGAGAGAGAGAGAGAGAGAGTTGCTAACTCATAGTTACTCAAGAGATAGTAAAAGAGACGGAGGAAGAGGTAACCGGAAAGCAGAAAAGAGGAATAAATCAGCAAAAGCACGCGAAGCTTCCACGGAATACAAAACAGAAGAAAGATCGTTCTCGTGGTGGCTCGTGCGTTGCTGGAGGATCTCTCCAAGCGACCGACTATTTTCCAATAATTTAGCCGCGTAGCTGCTAGGAAGAGGAGCAGGAGAAGGAGGAAGAGGTGGTTGGTTCCGTCGACGTTCCAGGGGTTTGGGATCTCGACTCTCTCAGCTAGTGGTTTTCTGGGGGTGCCGGTTGGTGCAGTGAGCGCGAGGGGGCGCGCGCGCGCGCGCACGCGACTGACACTATCGCGACCATAAATACTAGGGAGCAGCCTCTGACGTCACCCACCGTGGGCCCGATATTATACTTTATCTCCAAACTAATTCCCCGCGACCAGATTTATTGCAAGAAAGGGGTGAAAAAAATATACCTACCCTCGGCATCCCCACTTTCATCCTTCTCCCTTTTCCTCTGCTTCTAGCTGCTGCTACGAAGCCGACACCTTCCTATTACATTCCACCTGACTTATCTCACTAATGCGAGCTGGATACCAACCTCCGTTTCTTTTCTCTCTTCGCTCTTCTTATTGGTGATCTTTTCAAGCGTTATCGTTGGGCAAGTAATCCTCGCGTTACGTTCGGGACGATGGAGCGTCCTTCGAAACGATCTCCGTTAAGATATAGGAAAATGATTTCCTTTTTCATTCGATTATATGATCTATGTACAAATATGATATCCTCTTTGATATTGAAATCCAACTCTTCGTAATAAAATTACATCTGGACGATGCGGCTTTACATAACGTAGAAATAAAAAAGTTCGTTTACTCGGAGTACCATCCATCATTCGTCAATACACATTCGCATCCAAAAAAATAAAAAAGAAAAAAAAAAAGAAATGATCTTTCACCTGAGCCAGATCGATCGATAATTAAAATTAATTTCTGACGAACGAGAACTCGTAGTCGTCCTCATTTCGGACACCTGCTTCGGACAACATCTTCGAAAGGAGGAGTTTAGTCTACACGAGAATATCAATCGATTGAACCACCGATCTGTATCAATGAAACATTGATACACTCTATGGTTTTGGCACGAGCATCTTTTACGACGAATTTGAGTCGACCTTGCGAGAATATTGTTTCGAACGACGTCGGTTCATCATTTCGAACGGCAGATTGTTTTTCAAATTTTCTTCGATGTGCTACTGATCACGTTGTTGATTTATCTTCTCCTTTTCTTTTTTTTTTTTTTTTCAAGACTTATCCTCGTCGCCAAGAGTTGAAAAAAAAATTATTATACGTATATTTAATATGCTGCTAAAAAATATTCCTGTAACTAATCTTGCCTTGCAACTATCATAAGTCTAAAGATTCGAGAAAAAATTAATGATTTAAACCAAGGATGTGATACTTGAAGCACATAATTCAACACATATTACTAACATACTATAACGTAAAACTTTACTATCTCGTACAATCATAGCAAATAAATCTTCATTAATTAATTCTAACGCATTACTACTTAATTCTACCGATTAACTTGCAAACTTTTGCCTTTCCGGTCGTGGATATCCAAGTACATCTTTGCTTCACATCTGCATAAAAAGAGATGGAGGAAAGAGAGAGAGAAAGAGAGAGAGAGAGAGAGAGAGAGAGAAATAAAATATAAAGGCAGAATAAATAAGCTTTCCTCTAATGGAACCACGCTTCCCCACGTGTTGGGAATAAAATTTTATCGACGAAATGCGAACTTGCTATGCAAAGAAAATCTAAAAAAAAAGAAGAAGAAACAAAAAAAATAAAATAAGAAGAGGGAAACTAACTCCTGAAAAACAGACAATAGCGAAAATATAAAAGAGTGTTCGATGTGTTTCGACTATCCTTGCCTACATAAACAACTGAGGATACCCGGGCACCTACTACTCACACGTAAACACACGCGTCAACAAACCTCTACGTATGTATGTATAAAAACACGCTTACGTAACACGTGTGCGCAAACGCAGAGAGAAAGAGAGAGAGAGAGAGAGAGAGAGAGAGAGAGAGAGAGAAAGAGAGAGAGAAAACAGAAAGGCCGGAGGCGAACCGCGTTTTACATTTTTATTCGACGCCTTCTTTTTTCCCGGCAGCATGCCCACCCCCACGTCTCGTTGCCCGAGAGCCGGTGAACGAACGAGCGCACAATCAACCCCTACCTACCCTCTCCCCGTCCACCTCCCACCCTTAACACCGGAGAGACGGTATTTCACATTCAAAACGTCCCCCGTTCCGTTTTCCAAGCCACCCCGTGCTCACTACCGACTCTCTTGTTCTTTCCCTCTCGTTCTCTCTTTTACTCTTTTTCTATCTTTTTCTTTTTCTCTTTCTCTCCCTCTCTCTTTCTCTATTTTTCTCCCTCTTTCTCTCATACGGTCGAGAGCATCCTGGCGTATCTCTGCAAGGAATATAAAACATGGATCGTGCGTGAGAGCGCATACGAGTACCCCACCCACCCAGGCCCATACACATACATTTACAGAAAAGAACTCGGCTTTAATTTAAAAAATAATTAAACCGCAAAATTAAACGCGCTCGATCTCCTCTCGTTCTTTCCTTCTTCTTCTTCAAAGTCTTTGTGGCACTCCCACGCGTAGTAGATATATATATATATTCGACACTCGTTCGTTTTCCATCGGAAAAGAGAGAAGATCCTATGTGTATGTGTGTGTGCGTGCGCGCGCGAATGTGTACATATATGTAGGTGTAGGCAGAAGCATGGAGATACCTTACGTACGTGACTTCGCACGTGGGTAGGGGTAATTGAAAGTACAAAGAGAATAGACACGGATAACCGATGTCTCCATTAAGCGTTTGCCGATTGCAGCTTGCACGCTCGACTACGCTCCCTCCTTTCTATCTATCGTTCTCTTTTTCTTTCTCTATCTCTCTCCTCGACCAACGAAAAAGAAGAAGAAGAATAAAAAAAAAAAAAGGAACGTACCCACAGAGAAGAGCGAGTAACGAGAAAGAGAAGGGGTGATTTCTAATCTGATCGCTCGACTACCAACCGGAAGGGTGGTGGTTTAACCGGTGATGAACGTATTCACGTTCTGGACAGTCCAAAGAATACGATTACTCGATCTACATCTTTTAATTTGATTCTTGAATCGGTCTATAGAAAATATTCGAAGATGATGCACATAAAATATCGTAGATATCATTTAAACAAATAGGATCACATAAAAGCTCTGATGGATGGGCAACATAATATAAGTCAAAGTTTCGTCGTAACTGCGTTAATATTAAGTGCTTCTTTGCGATAATAATAATTCTGACTTATATTATTTTGTCCGCCCATCGGATAAACGATCAACGAAACGACACGACTTGGAATAAGTTAGCGGTGATGGAAAAATTCAACACGATCTCTGATATCTTTCTTTAAAATAAGAAAAAGAGGAAGAAGAAGAAGAAGAAGAAAGAAAGGAAGGAACGGTAGCGCCATTAACGATTTTTTCAAAAGAAGGGAAAAGTACTTTGGTAGGATCACGATTTTCCCTAGGGATTTCTTGTAAGAAATCCAGACACCTTTGGGCTCGAATCATGCTTGAGATAGGTCTAAGCATTGTCTCGGTTATTGTCGGATGAACATTAGAGAAAAAAGGACGAAAATAAGGCCAAAGCGGGCAGAGCTTTACGTTCCTAAAACTGAAGGATTTTAAGGACACCGTTATGTCCTTTCTTTTCCATCTTCCTCGCGAACCCTCCTCTTTTCGCGGACCTTTGCAATTCTCCTTGTCGAAGGACAATCGGACATAGAGTTCCCTGCTGAGAAGGACCTCTCGTAATCCTCCTGAACAAAAAGAGTTGACACCGATATAATGACAGTGAATAATACGAGAACATGGTTGCTAAACCACAAAGATTTACACTAAGTACCTTAAATATTCAACGTCTTATTTCAAAACCTCTATATGTCTTTTTCCTATTCCATTGATACACCATAAATAAAAAATTTTATTCATTCTTCGTGTTGAAATATTAATAAAATTTATATCTATATGATAATAATATGATTGGCATAAATATACATATAATCGCAGATAAATTTCCTGATATCATTCTATTACAAGATATTTACAATTAGATAGGAACTTATTCGTTCGCAGCATTGAATTTCGAATTCATCAATTTAATCGGCACATTTTAGATATGTAAAATATGGAAGAGTGGCCGACGATAAAATTCAGGTGTCTCTTTGATCTTGTTCGGTGCACCTGCGAGGAAGGTATCACTCCTGTTATACTATATGCATTCACCTATCTTCGATTCCCTTCCTTGGTATAACCACCTGCGATAGACGGCATCCGACGTTATTACGTGCAACAGCGATAATTTTTGATCTCATGAATTTATAAAAAGTTATTTGTGTTGCGACACATGCTACTATGCTTATATAATATGTACATATTCGCAATGAAGAGATAATCCTAACGACTTATTGACGATTCGCGTGATATTGCCATATATATATATATATATATATATATATATATATTATATATATAAATTAAAAAAAAAAAGTTATATATTTAGTAGTTATTACTCGTTTTATGACTAGCATGATAACCTATAAGCGTGTAATAAAATTGATATTGCGCTAATGGATATCTAAGAAAAAAGAAATCAGGATTTAAAAAGAGAACGAGATGCGTCTCTTAGTCCGTTGCATCTTCCAAATATGTGCCGGAGGATTAAGAAGAAAGAAAGAAAAAAGAAAATAAAAAGAAAGAAATAAAAAGAAAAAGAAGAAGGAGAAAAAGGTAGACGATGTAGAAAGAAAGAGAAAATCCATGTGTGTACCCGTCGAGGGTGCATCTCGCTACGAATCTGCTGCTTTACGGGCCGGTGCATCGTTCACGTCTATATAATTATTCTCGATGCAGGATACACATATCTTTATAAGGAAGGGTTCACGTGTACCTCGTAGTATCCGCTACGGTATCTTTATGGCTTATTGCAGCGCTTTAGGCATTTTCGTGATGAAGAGAACGACGAGAAAGGGAGAAAGAGAGAGAAGTCAAGTTTACCGGCTTCGATACCGTCACTGAGCTTGAATCCTTTTTTATCACGCGTCATCTCTATGTATTGCACTTAACCCCACGATTTTGTATAACCTAACAAGAAGAAACCTAAGAAATTGCGAAGAAATTCTACGGTTATTCGTTAGTTCTCATCCCCAATCACGTTCTAAAGCCTCTTTAGAGTAGCGGAAATACTTGAGATCCAACTTCTAATTTCCCAAGGCGGATATTTCTCATTTTCTCATCCCCATCTAATCGGAAAGATCGAGCGATCGTAATCGACGCCGAGTTTAGCGTTGAATGGGATCAAAAAGAAGGAAGCAAAAGAAGAAGGAAAAGAAAAAAAAAGAGAATAAGAAAAACGAAGAACGTTTCTCTCTCTCTCTCTCCCTCTCTCTCTCTCTCTCTCTCTCTCTCTCTCTATCCCTTTCTTTCTCTTACACATGTAAATTCCCGCATATTTCCATCTCCGAGTGTCTCAGCTTCACCTTACTGCTTACGACGAAACGCATGGGTTTTAGGAGTGAGGTGGGATGTGTATACTGGTCTGACCGACCAACAATGCCCTCATTCATACCGCGTACACACGAACGCATTATTGAATTCATCTTCAAGAGAGAGAGAGAGAGAGAGGGAGAGAGAGAGAGAGAGAGAGAAGGGGATGCTGAATGCTATCTATATTATCCGAGAAAGGGTTTAGCCGCTCACGCTGTTTGGCGTAGATCGAGATTATCTTCCGCAGTATCTGAAGCCGGCGCGCCACGACGCCGACGTCGTCGTGCTGGCGCTGAGGCCGCCAGCCAGCCAGCCAGCCAGCCAGCCAGCCAGCATCACCACCACCTCCATCGCCGAAAAGCGAAGTGCTTGCCCGGAGCAAAGAGGGCCAAGAGAGATCACCGCGAGATACGTTTGTGAACGTGCATGTCTGCCCTCCAAATCTAATGTGACGTCTGTGTCACGTACCACCTCCTTTTGCTTCTCTATATATTCTACACACTCGGGTCTCTCCCCTTACCCGTACTTCACCTCGTTCTGTTTCTCTCTCTTTAGAACTGACTGAATCTTCATGGTGAATTCTCCATGCATTTTTGGATTCATTCGTTTCGTCGTTATATATTACATTTTATTTTCGTTTAGAATTTAATAAAAAATCTTCCTCTTTCTCTTAATAATAATAATGAAGTAGAATAATTAGAATGAGCGTCGACTCGCAGGTCGAAGCTTTGGAACTTGGTGAGGTTAGTCAGGTGCTAAGTGGACTAAATCTTCGTCCCTTCCGGTTATCCAAATCCGCTCTACTTTTGAATAATGAGCACGGTCAATGGGATTTAGAACGATTAAAGAAACTAATCGTTGTATTTTCGAAGCTCATACATATTATCTTGAATATTTTCCAATTGGTAAGTCATGGAATTTTTTTAAATGCTCTGCTGTCTTTAACATCGGCAATGATAGTTGACCGATAGATGGATCGAATATGAATAAAAATATAATCTTCGATTTTATTGCTTGGAAAAATAAAAATTCGATTATTTATATCGACGTTACAATTTATAAAGACCAAAGTACTCTTATCTACTATCTGCTCGAACGAAATAAATTCTGAACCTTCTTTTTTCTTTTTTATTTTTTTATTTTTTTTTTATTCTTTTTTTTTTCGAAAACGCAACGCGCGCCACGGTACGAGCGAATATACTGATTTATTGCAGTTGGCAAATCGAAAAATCGATTCTCAACGCGAAGACGGTCTCGTTACGATCCACGTTCGATTCGAATATCGCGTATTAAACGATCGAGTTATTCTCGAGTTATCCTGAACCCTTTTCCAGCCTCCTCCCTCCCATACCGTTTTATCCGGATTTCTTAGGATCGCCTCGTTATGCACGCGTCGTCGAGCTCGTTCGCGACATAGAGAAAGAGGCAAGAAAGCGAGTTTCTCGGAACGGCTTGTTCCCGACGAGTGGAGCCCTTTATCGCGAGTGCTGGCACATATGTTGCGACGTACGTAGACGTTTCCCGTGATCTCCTTCGAAAGAAATCCAATTACGAGACACGAAGAGAGAATCGACATTCTCGTATCGAGTTTATATGACGATCGAAAAATAAAAAATAGAATAGGTATATTCATAGGATTTCGACGACACAATGGAGCACAAATCGTTCTAACCAATGGGAATATCAATAACAATAACAGCAACTACAACAAAAAGAAGAGAGATAGAGGGAGAGAGAGAGAGAGAGAGAGAGAGAGAGAGAGAGAGAGAGAGAGAGAGAGAGAGAGAAAATCAAAAGAGGGACAAATCGGCAAATTTTCTATGTTGTATCGTACCCTCTTAATGAGGATGTCTCAGGGATAGAAGGAAGAACCGTTGGCCAATCTCGACATCTAAATTCACCATGGAATGATATTTGACCGCAGGATTTCTTGCTCGAGTAGGAGAGGGACGTGTTTCTCGATGCAGGAACACGCGTTTGCTCGCAAACACATCGCTGAGAGGAGACGAGGCTTCTCCTATAAATGGAGTACGTGTACACGTATGTACGTAGAGGGGTGAGCAAGAGGGAGAGGAGCGAAAGCGAGGTAGAGAGAGAGAGAGAGAGAGAGAGAGAGAGAGAGAGAGAGAGAGAGAGAGAAAGAGAGAGAGGGAGAGAGAGAGAGAGAGAGAAGGAAAAGAAGAGATGTTAAAGGAGGGATGCAGATGAGATCGTATCGGACGGAGTAATCGTCAGATCTCAGGAGGCAGGACAATACCGGGTGTTCTCTACTGTTCGGGAACACTCAAACATCGTACGACAATAGGATAGAAAGAACGACAGCTGCCCAACGCTCGATTCTCGCGTATGCGACGACTCTCTTTTGCGATTCACAAATTTTCGAGAGGAACGAACCGACGAAACTTCTAATGGTACATTGGAATTTTCCTGTTTATTGCTTTCCCTTTTTACTTATCTTTGTATAAGAACTATAATATATCTAATATCGTTCGCGTAAAAGTTTTCACGTTGAAATTAACATTAATTCCATTCCAACCGAGATTAATTTTTGTAATTACAAAATACACACGGTTCGAGAAATAACTATTCGCACGTCGTTTATATATCCAAGAAGGAGAAACGTTAACGAGCCTCCTTCTACCGACACAATTTCTTCTAACGATCTACGACGTATCGAATGAGGAGGAAGAAATAAAGAAAGGGAGAAAGAGGAGGAGCACGTTGAAGCGTGATCGAGAGGAGGAATTCCCATTCCTCCGTCTCCTCTTCCTCCTTCTTCTCTTTCTCCTCCTCCTGCTCCTCCTCCTCCTCTTCGAAAGTGCGATATCGTCTCGCAGAATCTATCCGAACGCGGCAATCGTGGTCGACAATGGACCTTACGGATCGTGTATTTCCCTCTAGAATGCCATCCAGAGTGCCATATCCTGTAGTACCATCCAGAATCGCCAGCAGCATGATACACGCCTGACGACGAGCTTTGACAAGAGAGTGACCGACTACCAACAACAACACAACGACAATAACGACAACACGACAATAATCGCAAAACAGGCTCGCGTCTATGCATTTTTCCGCGTTTACACGCACGATCCTTATCTATTTTTCTCTCGCACACTCTCACGTTTCTTTTCGCGACAATGGCGAAGCCACAATACCAACCAAATTACGGGCCTCACAGTCAAAATATGTTCCCTATGGTCTCTCCCTATCCCTCTATCTCTCTCCCTCTCTCTCGTAATCGTGATCGACCATCTACGAACATCGTGCATCGAATGACCGCAAAACTGCAGCTGTATTTTCGGTTATCGCCGATCACCGATCTGCGGATTTTCGGTTTTTACGAGTGGATCCACCAATGCTAACGCCTTCTTCTTCGAGCGTGAGTTTCATCCTTGCTTCTCTTTCTCTCGCTTTTTTCCTTTTTTTCTCTCTTCTTTAATCCTCTTGGTCCAATCGCCATTCCTATGAGTCCTACCTTCTTCTCTGGTTTTCGTTTTGCTTTGGAAAATGAATGAATAAATCTTCTCTCTCTCTCTCTCTCTCTCTCTCTCTCTCTCTCTCTCTCTCTCTCTCTCTATTTCTATCTCTCCATCTTTCTCTTATTTAGATGATTTTTTTAAAAGGATATTCCTCTGGACATTGACCGTCCTTTTTGCATAGCTTTTCCAGGAAGTAATTTGAGTATTATTATTTAGTTGAGAGTCTGAGATAGATTTGAGCCCTTAGAGAGAGACTGGTAGCACGACGGTAGGAGGTCCTCGAATGTCCTGTGGTGCTTTGGGGACTGCTAACCAATATCAATCTCGCCACCTGGCTCACTCCTCTAACTTCCGTTGATCACGATCGAGAAATATCGAACTTTCGAGAACAGATAAATGTATGTATGCGAGAGAGGAAAGTTGAACAAAACGATGTGAACAAAACTTTCGATCAATTTCTAGTAAAAAAAAAAAGAAAAAAGAGAAAAAATAAATAGTTAAAAACCCGAGAGAGAATACGTGAGAACGTAAGTTTCTCAGAGATCCAAAGCATCGTGATTTCCTGGTCAAGATGATCGACCACCTTCACCGTACAGGTCAAGCGAAGTTAGTTAAGTCATTCGTTAGGATCGTCACAACGCTCTCCGGCGTCGTCATCGAATATCATTGTCAGTGATAAATGAGCTGCACGATCGCGAGACCAAACCCTTGTCACGTTGGTCTCCTTTTTGAAAATGGAAGCACGAAAGGCTCGTTCGATTTTAGGATTGGAATGCTTTAATAGCTTGCCTCTGTTGAACCTCATTCATAAAATTATAGGAACAAAAAATCTGTTCTAAAGAAAACAGATAGAATTATAGAATAATCGACCTTTTAAAAATGATGTCGAGTATAATGACAAATTATGTGCGATCTGTTAGAAATAAATGATCTAATGAACGAGAGGGGAAAAAAAATGAGATAGCTGAAATTTTCTAGAAGATACATTTTGGAAGCCCCGTTGAGTCGAATGGAAAAAGTCGCATACGTTTCTTAAAGAGTTTTCTCTACTCGAGCAGGAAATGGGTGCGGCCTAGTGTGCGGCACGGTAGCCGCAAATGAGTCGAAGAAGTCGAAATCGATGGGGTTTGTCGATGGATCCGATTTAAGTCGCAGACTCTTCCGTGAGCTAAGTATGGGTGTTCCCCAGGGGATAACAGAATGTCTTCTGATTGCTCTCTTGTCCACGAGATTACTTCGGCTACGACATGTATTCTGGATTTTCAGATAAATTAGCATTTTTAATATCACCTTCGACACGGTAGCTTTACTTTCCTATCTGATTTAAATGTTATTACGATTATGGAAATGATATAATATGAAGAAATGTTATGAATGGAGAGTGCTGAAGTATTTGCAAGTTGAACAAAAAAACAAATAAAATAAAAAGGAAGAATAGGACGAGGAATTGTGAATGAAAAGAAAAAGAAAAAAAGAAAAAAAGAATAAAAAGAAAAACAAGGCAAATTAAACGAAGCGTATAATATAGAAATGTAAGTTTAAAAATGATGTATGGGAAATAGTCGGAGAAGCTTCTCTCCTGTACGTATATCGTAGTATAAAGAAGAGAAGGAGGGGAAGACTGAGGAAAGAGAGGAGAGGGAATGGGAGAAGGAGAGAGCCGGTTTCCAGCGACAGGGCAAGAGATCGCAGCTAGTGCGGAGAGACCCATCGCTCGTCGCTCTTTACTCGTCGCTCGTCGCTCCTCGTCTATGCAGATACGCCCAACAGATACGTTTCAGCTCCCGGTCTAGTCCCCACAGATAGAGCCGATATTATTCACCTAACCTCCTCACTAATTCCATTCATTCGCTCTAGCTCTCCTTTTCTGGCACGAGAAAGAGAGAGAGAGAGAGAGAGAGAGAGAGAGAGAGAGAGAGAGAAATGCGAACGAAGAGGTCTAGGAGAGGAGGACGAGAGTGGGTTCCAGGCTTTGCCTCTTGGCATTCCATTCGTGAAAACGCATCACCACTACTACTCTTACAATTGACATTGACGTGATTCTACCATTTCATATTTTCCTCTCTTTACCATTACTACGAGTATTATTATTACTACTGTTACTATCAGTAATTACGACGAAACTAGTTCTTTCTAATTTAATATACCCGATAAAAAATTCAAAATTTTCGATCACTGACGATCATTTTTACAATATATTAACGTGTTATATATAATGTTTATATCATTATGTAGGAAATATTCTATATGTATGTATGTATTTAAAAATGTCTAAACAATTTTGAACATATGTTGCGATATAATAAGATTCATTGATCTTCATGTCAGCATGATCTTTTCGAGAAAAATAGAGATAGAATGAATAGGGAAGAGAGACAATGAATGGAGTAGACAAAGAACATACGTTCTGACAACTTGTCCAAATCTCAAAGATCGACCTGCAGTTTAGGTAACAAGTGCGAGAGAGATACGAAGAGAGACTGGCAGATGCGCAATGCGAATTACATGCGGGATCGTCAAGACAGGATCACCAGGACAGGATCGCCACGGGGGTTTCCACATTATGTCCTGGCCACGTAACGCTCGTTAAGGGCTTTCTTAATGGCCAGAGACCACCCCCGTATTGCGCGTCTATAGTTTACCGGGGATATTAACTCGAACGAGCAACTTGCTCCCATAGTCTGCTTCCTAATCCGTATTGTCTAACCTCGATAGCCGATACGCGACCGTATTTAACGATCTAATTAGAGCAGGATGCTTTCGATTGGACACAGTTTACAACAGTATTGAAACGAACGATATATTTGAAATAATAAAAATGTTCAATACGTTTCTCTAAGAAATTATTTCTTAATATTATCTAGTCTCCATATATCTATCCAATGTATGATGTAAATAATATAATGATTAGGTGCAATTAGGAGGAAAACATTTTAGAAACGTATTGAAGTATGCATTCATTAGCTCGATAGTACTTGCGTTACATGATTTAGATTTAGATGGATCGCAAGTAATACCCAATGTCCAGATCTCACCACTTGGAAGTTGCTGCATGTGGAGATCCACGGACTAAGATAACATACTAATTAGTCGCGTTTAATGAACCTTCCTTCGGCCTGATCTTAGTCGATCGAAGGTGCATCAATCGCGACTTTGCCCTGACCTACCCGTAGAAAAAGCCTGAATTCTTTATTAAATATCTATAAAATATCTTTTAAAAATTTAACACAACTCTATCGATATAATTAATTGATTTAATATTTACATATCATTTGGACATCCCGGGCATGTACAAAGTATATGTATTTTATAACAACAATTTGTTCAAATTTTTTATTAGCCTGTCAATGCCTATTGTTGCTCACTATAAAATACCTGAAAAATTAAAAAATTACATTCACTATAAAAAAAAAAAAAAACAATTATATTTAATGTATTTATGTCTTCGAAAATGCATATAAAATGTAAAACAGCAGCCATTTCAGGCGCTCAAATAATATTTAAAATAAGCGAAAATCGGCAAAAACTGATGTTGACCAATCCAACGATGATTACCTGCAACAAAAAGATAATATATTAGTCATAGAATGAATGCGTTAAAATATGCAATATATAACACGTCCATTTAATGTGCAGATACATAGATGCACTTTCCAATATAATTCTGTGTTTATTTTTATCAAATCCCTATTTCAATAAAATAGAAAAAAATAAGATAAGAAATCGAAAAAAAATTTCAAATGCTATAGTACTAAAAAAAAAAAAAAAAGAAAAATAAAATACATTTTAATTACTATGAATTACTACTTTTTATAACCCGTTCGTGTAATCTACAGACAAAAATTACATTCGATCAAAATTAAAAATTGTAAAGGCAAAAGATTAATCACTGTAATATCGACGATCGTTTAACTAAAGTTTCAAAATTTAATAAAAATACTTGTGCATCTTATGGACGATTCAGGAAGGAACTTTTGAAGGAGATGGAATGATCCATCATTTTCATTTGCAATAACTATTACTACTGACGAGCAAAATAATAATACAATTAAATATAAAATAATACAAGCACGAGAAATTTCTTTCAAAGATTACATGTTGTGAACTTTTGAAAAAAATAACTCGTAATCGATA
The DNA here is from genome assembly GCF_912470025.1 of Vespa velutina. Taxonomy (NCBI): domain Eukaryota; kingdom Metazoa; phylum Arthropoda; class Insecta; order Hymenoptera; family Vespidae; genus Vespa; species Vespa velutina. The sequence continues at coordinate 1,096,112 of NC_062200.1, read as the reverse complement.
GTTGCCCTCTTGAGCCACAGTTTGTGGGGGCCTCTTCGGCATATAGCCTCTTCTTTGCTTCGGGCCCTAACCACTGCTGTAGGGCATTCCCTAAGTGCATCGCGTACAATTATTAATAAAAATAAAAAAATAAAAATAAAAGCACTTATATATTTTCATAAACTATCCTAGCCTGTGGACGATCAATGGATCGAAATAATCCACCAATCGTGCACATCTACACAGACACATTTACTCGAATGCCCCAGCAGATATTTTAAATCTAATCGATGAACCTATTACCAACACTTTGCATTTATAGGTTTAATAAATATCGAACAAAATTATAAAATCTGTAATACATCTTATGATCTTTTATTTGATCACACTTTAACTTAATATATTTACTATAATTTTACTCTACTATATATGTATAACAAATTATAATATAGAAATCACGAAAGTGCAAAGTGTTATTAATACTTAATACTAAGTATCAAACACGTTCAAAAATCTTTGGTAATTCGAAAGAAATGAATTTTTAAACAAACCCAAAGATTTTTAAACTGTCTGCTATTGACGTATCTCGCAATACAGAGCGTCAGCAAAATATCGAAAAAAAGAGGAAGAAAATGGATATCCTGAATAATTTTAAAATTTGCTGAAACTTTGCATAATATCCGGAGACGAAACTTATCGCTTCTGAGTGGAAATTATATTTTTCGTCTTACCCGGTCCTACCTACTTAAAATTAAACTCACATTCAGACAGAAAAAGGTATGCTACCTGCCTGCCTATAACCTATATTTAAAAAATATAGCAAAACATTCGTTCCAACACAGACACTCCACGATTCTCTCACATACCGCCAGGGTGCAAAAGCCTACACTAGAGAGTATGCCCCGGGGCACCTCCGACACCCTAGCTCAACCACGTTTTTCTAAGCTTATATACTAAAGGTGGGTACGTACCAATAGCTGTAATCGACCGTCAAGGCTAATGATTATTGCGTAAATTACTAAAGCAAAAAAATACTAGTACGTACCAGTATATTATACATACTGGTAATATACGAGTATTTCCACATAATATATGATAACACTACTATGCAAAACGATATTAATAATAATACATTAGTATATTATTACGTGTATTTATTTAAATGTTATCGCGAAACGATGCACAATTCACCACCTAACACGAGCATACAGGTGTAAGGTACATCGTGCGCAATCATTAACGCAATGACAGTCGCCAATAAGGGAAGAACTTAAAACTAAACCCATATTAACTGTTTCCCATCCATACGAGTAACACCTGGGTACACGCATAAATGAGAACGCAAAAAATATGAGGAGGAGAAACGGGAATTAGTACATTAGAAGCTGAAAATCCTAATCTAAAAATAGATTAACTTATTCTAGGGCCTACGGGCTATGATGACTCAACAAGTCTCTTTGTTTTTTTTTACTAGCAATGACACTACTCGACTTTTTTTTTATCCACAAAATTGAATGAATATTTAATTAATTTTTTGTATAATCAATAAATCAAGTCATACCTCGGACGACTCCATTAAACGAGTGGCTATTCTAATTAAAAAACAAGATCATGATCTGCCACTTGCTTTCCGGAATCTATCCGTCGCGTTTGTCTTCTTGCTCATATTTGTTGGTACAATCGATATCAATACATCAAAGTGAAACGCGATTATATAGATTAAGTGCGAAGCAATGCATGTAATGTAAATCACATTGCATGTTATTTTGATCGAAATCGGGTAAATGAATGCCCGATTTCACCATTAATGTCGCGAGCAAATACGAATAAAAAAAAAAGTGCTTTTTAATTGTACTATTAATCAATGAACTCGAACCGGTGAAACAAGAAGACCCTATCCTGAGCTAATAAAAACAAGCATGCACAATAAACAAACGATGAAAAATATACACAAAGAATAGTATACTACTCGTGAGTAATTCCAAAAAAGAAATTACTCGCGTGCTCGTCAATAATTTATATAAATTATTACAACCAGTAACTCGTGCCGATTCGGACCTTTCATCCTCGACATGATTGAGTACTGGAGGTACTTAAAATTTTTTCACTCACTACTTAAGAAGTTCTGCGATGGCTCCAAAACACTCGTTTGCTATATAGGTCGAACTTGAGAATGGATGATTCCATGAATATCGAGGAAGTATCACAATGATGATCTGAAAATGAATTCGGAAAAAATGTTTATTAAATTTATTGTAATGAAAAAAAAAAAATTTTTTTTGAATTTTTATCAATAAAATATATAACTTTACTCACCAATATATTTTCATAAAAGAAGCGTAATTGTTCATTCGTCTTTCTATGATGCACTGACTCTAATACGCGAACAATTTTTATAACTTATTTTAAAATAAAAAATATTACTTTGAACGAACAAATTCTAACACTATGACTGCTTTGCTCGCAGTCGACATATAATCGCGAAACGCGAACGAATTTAAATTGACGAACGAACGATGCTTCTAATTCGCGATTTTGATTACATTTAAACGATACAACACTACATTCATTGTCACGCGCACCATTGCAATTATGATCTGAAAAAAGAAAAGAAAAGAAAAACAAAGTTATTATAGTATAATCTTTATGATAAAAAAACTTTTGGGATTATTAAGGAAATATTTAAAAAAAAAACATTTACTTACCAAAATATTTCTTTATCCATTGCACGATGAGCATCCTGCCTCAAAACGATGACGAACGATTCTTCCTTTATTTGAGATAAGAAAAAGTACGAAATTATTAGTATCATTGTTATAATAAAAAATAATTGCGACTATTGAAGAGACGTTTAAGAAGAAATTTAATTGTTAGAGTATTTATAATATCAAAATATTCAATTTAAACGAAATTAATTGATACTTTGGTACATTTGTACTAGCTGAAAGACTGTAGAAGAATAAAGGTCTCTTTCTTGGCCTTGAGAGAGAGTTCGAATGGTCGAATATTTTTTGTTTTGTTCTCGGTCGGAGAATTTCCTGGAAATCTACAGCCGAATACGTATTTACATGTAGACGAATGGTACATATCTCTCTCTCTCTCTCTCTCTCTCTCTCTCTCTCTCTCTCTCTCTCTCTCTGTCTGTCTCTATTAAGCCTCGCACTATGTTATTAAAAAGAGATAAACTTACCTGTATGTATATGAAGAAAAAGTACATATATAAAAACTGCGTATTCGATGCGTATATACTAGCTCGTAGAATTCTTGGAAACCTGGAAAATATAAGACCGTTTAATGTAAGATTTGTTTGTTAAATATGTGTATATATGTGTCAAGAATATCCATATATATATATATGTGTGTGTGTGTGTGTGTACATGATCGTATATGAAAATCAATTTTAATACAACATATCGATCAATCACAACTATAAACGCAATATTATTAACCAGATCATCGTTAAAAAGCAATAGAAGTATCGATATCGTGGTAATAAAGTAGAAAAATTGAAATAAAAAGTATGACGCAATAGCTTTCCGGGGTTTCTTCGGAGATCGATTTTATTTTCGCGAATATCTTTTAAACGCGACGATGGCCCGACTTACGATCGCGGCCTCTGAAAAATTGCATACTCAGCTATCGATTGATATATTGGAAGAGGATGTATGTTAGAAAAAATCTACTAATTACCTGTAATTATGCGGAGCGACGAAGTACCGTGTACACTTGTTACTGTGTCCAAGATGGCGACGAGACCACCAACAAGGAACCAAAGTGAACCCCGTATCTCTCGTGTACATAGTGTCATTGCGGATACACAGTTAATCAATTCAAATATTAATTTTGTACAATCAAAAATGATAAAAACATATAATATTAATACGTAGAAGCATGAAAAGCATGACAAATGTAATTAATTTGAATTTTAAATATAGACAAAAATTTTTCTAATGGAATAATAAGTTTTCTAAAGATATAGAAACATTAAAATAGACATACGTATGTATCGCGCGTAAATATTACGCACGAAATAATGAATAATTAATAAATCAAATAATTCGAAGAATTTATCTCTACAATGGATACGTCTTTTTTTGTAAGTATCCGAGAAAAATAATATTTTATCAAATTTTAATCTACAAATATCGAATAATATTTCATTTGTAAAAGTAATGTAACATGATTCGGTAATAAGCTGATATGATCGGAAATGTTTTGACATTCGAGAGGAAGGTATATATCTATACATAGTTAATGTAGTGGTCAATAATAAAACGACTAGGAAAACTTTGACATATATTTTCGGGCACTACTAACCTATATAAATTCTAAGAACTGAACTGGCATACTAACCTATATAATTTCTTGGAAAATACCTGCCGAAATAAATGACGAAAAAAACTCGCTCGCCTTTTTACATACAGACAGTGCACACAAGTACATTGAATGTGTGAGAGCTCAGTGACGACGAATTCGTAAAAATAGTATATATATATATATATATATAGATTTGTTTTTTTGGGTTAATCTTTTTCTTTTACATACACACACACACACACACACACACATATATATATATATGTATATATATATGTACATAAATTCTCCGAAAAACTTCCGATCGTATTACAGATTTACAGGTAATGGTTTTTTTTTTTTTCTTTCCTTTCGACACAAGAATGACATTTTTTTTTATCGACTCATCTTTTATCATGAATGAAATTCTAACGAGATAATCGAACTGTTACAAAATCGATCTTTTTATTTAAATAATACAATATCACTGTAAAAAAAAAAAAATATAATAAACCAAACAATTAATACGAATTAATAGTACATAAATTCCGTATGAAATTTGATTAGATTAATTTATTTAATTTATTATTTGTTCTATTATCAATTAATTTATTACTAATCAAAAGAAATTTATACGTACCGTACATAGAGATATTTAATTATATCGCGCAAAAAAAAAAAAATATATATATATATATATATAACTTTTTACTGAATGGAAAAAAAAAAAAGAAAAAAAGGTCGCGTATCTTTACACAGGGATATAAAATTCCGGTAGCCGTTTAGATAGATCATCGAACGAAGTATGAAAATGAATTAATTCGATGTAACGATAACCGGTTGATCACGAAGTGCCGTCGAAACAATAGCTCTGTTCTAATGATAGGGGACGATCTTGTAACTGTGCTACGTCATCATCCTCTTCGTTCTCGTTGTCGTCGTCGTCATGATTGTCGTCGTCGTCGTCGTCATCATCATCATCTTCATCATCATCATCATCATCATCATCATCATCATCATCATCATCATCATCATCATCTAGGGCTAGAAGGTGGAGTAAGAAGGTCGTAGGAGCTAATGTATTCAGATTTCGTAGATGGGCGTTTATCGAGTAAAGTGCTGGGCGTCCACTTTTGGCGGCCTCTCTTGAAATTCCTCCTTTTTCGTTGGCACGCTTCTTCCTTCGTTCTTTTCAGCCCTCAATTCCTTCCTTCGAGCTATATCTTCTTACTCACTAACTATAAGATATTACTATCTTTTGCCATTTCATTTTCGATCGTATAAAAACTCTAGGGAATACAGAGCGTATACAAGAAAAAGATATATCTTATTCTTCAAAAATTTCTAGTTATCTAATGTGAGAGAGATACATAGATAGATAAATAGAGAGAGAGAGATAGTTGAAAAGTTTCTTATCTTCTAATCGGTCGACCTAACGAATACTCACTTAAAGGTTCGAAGCAAATCTAAAACATATTCGGTGGTTAAACGAAGCGGAAGGTAAATGTTTAGTCGATTTAACCTCTGCCCAGCCTGCCTAGGAAGCTCTTTCGTGGAACCCCTCGTTTTGTTCGACGTTCTCCTATCATCCATCCTCCCTTTTTTTAAAACGATATCAAAAACCAACCCTTGGCACCATTCAGTTACACCCGATCTCTTCGAAACATTTATTTATATACGTAACTTTTTATTTGTTACGTTAATAAAGTTTATCGTGGAAAAATATATCGGTGGGATATTTTTGCGGACAACACTTTTGATCACGATAAATATAGTCGAAAAAAAAAAAAGAAAGGAAAGAAAAGAAAAGAGAAAGAGAAAACAAAAGATTTCTAAAACTCCTCGTCATATTTCCTCGTGAAAATTTGTTATCGTTTCTTTATCGAGAGAATATTTTCCTGCACGTAGTTGATCCCAAAAGTAGATATTTCTTTCTTTTTCCTACGTCGAAAAAAAGAGAGAGAGAGAGAGAGAGAGAGAGAGAGAGAGAGAGAGAGAGAGAGAGAAAGAAAAAGATAGAATTCGTTTTTCTCCGAGGATATAAATACGGCCCTGAGTAGTTCGACATTCCCCTCGTCCTCTCTACCGCTTGGTAAGAATACTGCTTTGCTGAGATAAGAGTTATCTGTCGGGCTCCGATACGATAGAGCTCCCGGCTATATACTGACTTTTCCAACGTGTGCGTAGGTAGAAGTTTTATGTGTGCGTGTGTTTTCTACCAGCGTATGTATACTTTTTCAACGGTTTCGAAGGGTGTAAGCCATGCACCACCAACGTAAAACCAAGTGTCCGTGTGCGAATCGAGAAGGGGTGCTTTCTCTTCGACGAGGGTGTTATAAGCCATTGTTGGTGATGATGCATCGCCTCGTAAATATTGTATCGAGACGGAAAGTAGCTTCGCGTTAGTCGATAAAACCTTTAACCTCGCGGCGGATTCCGTTGCGATCGGTCTCGCCCAAATATCGATGAGAAAGAACACAAAATCGATATTACTCATACGCACGTATTATCTAATCGATGATCTATCAATTGCCTTTTTTTTTCTTTCTTTCCACATTCACTCAAATCAAAATAAAACTTTCGAAAGATACGACACGATTTTCATTGGATTTATATTCAATTGTAACTCATTGATCTTAATCACATATAAGGTATATAACGTTTGATTGAAACAAAACAAATTAAAAAAGATTAAACATTGTTATCTTATGATAGGAAAAAAAGTGTTTTGATTGGAAGGAAATATTTCTCTGTGCAATACACCGTTCCAGATATTCTTACCTCGTGTTAAATATAAAAATCCGAAGGTTTTTTTTTCCGGTGATTTTGTTCCGGTAATCGAGACGAGTAGCCGACGTAATATTCACCAAAGATGGTATCTCCTGCTCGAGAAGGAAGACTATAATTATATCTTGGATTTTAGAGGCACCGCAAGGGAGCACGTATATATTATTATTAATATATTTAGAGAGAGAGAGAGAGAGAGAGAAAAGAGAGAGCCATCGTCGTCATAGTCGTCTTTAGTCGACGAGAGAGAGAGAGAGAGAGAGAATATAGGTATGTATGTACTCTCATATATACGCGAGTACAGCAGACCTGGAGCGATCCGTTGCACAATCGACGCCCGAGGATGGGGGTGGAGCTCAAAGAATCGAAAGAGTCTTCTTATTTGCATATGGAATCGCGCTGTATAATGTGGAACGGTTCTTTCACCATCTATACACACGTATATACTTTTCTTTCTCTTTCTCTCTTCTTCTCTCTTTTTATCCTTACGCGCATCGTCTTTCTTCTTCTTTTTTTTTTCGTTTCCTTTTCTTTTTGTTTTCCTTTTTGCCCTTTAATTTTCTATGGAAAAAAAAAAAAAAAAAAAAAAAAAAAAAAAAAAAAAAAAAAAAAAAAAATTAAGAAAGGAAAATGAAATTTCTTTTCTGGATTTTAATCAATCCTTTGGCATTACCAGGATAACGAACGACGTCGAAAATAGGAAGAAATCTAAGAAAGGGGAACGAAAGATCGAACGGAGAGTCTCGATCCCAGTTTCTTCTAAGAGATAAGTGTGAGAGAGGAGCGAGGAGTGACAGATTCATTTTCGGTCCCTCCGTCCAGGACTCTCCTCTACTCTTCTCTCCCAATCGAGGAAAAGGACGTTGCCACCAAAGGATCGGCATAAAAAAGTCAGCCAAGGAAAAAAAGAAGAACGTCGTCGTCTTTGCTCTCGTATTGGTTCTCGATTGCTCGGACTTCTCTCTTCCTCTCTCTTTCTCTCTTTCTCTCTCTCTCTCTCTCTCTCTCTCTCTCTCTTTCTCGACGTTTTGACGGCTCTCCAATAGAATTTTAGTCCTTCCTTGAATTTCTCCTATGTCCTTTTCTCATACTTGACGTGACGATCGATTCTCGAAACTTTGATAGCCGAACTTCACGTACAAATAAATATTAAAATTTATATCAATTTTTATTAGATTATATTATATATTTACGTAGCAAAATAATAATGATGATGATGATGATGATGATGATGATGATGATGATTTCCTTTCTAAGAAATCTAAAAAGGCAGAAAAGGGACCCTTTTCGTAGGCAAGAAGAGGGTCCGTTTTTAAGATTCGTACCCTCGATGAGACTGCATACATATCTTCCCTCCAACTCCCCTCCCATCATTCCACAAAACTTTCGTTTTGACGTTTTTTCGACATATTTTGACGCATCATTCTTCTTCGAGGATTTTAAATCCCTGGCGGTACGCCGAGTCTTTCGACCTTTTCCTTTCTATAACCGCAAAAGATGACAGGTTTAGACCAGCCCGTATTCGAGTACAATCGAGTAAATATTACGAGTTATCTCTCTCTCTCTCTCTCACTTTCTATTTTCTTAATCTACTTAGAGAAAATCAAGATTCTTGATCGAATAGTTCCTACGAAAGGAAAATCGAAATTAATGTGTCACGTTAACGTGATAGATAATTCTCTTGTTTATGAAGCCTTTTTATCTCCTGACTATCTCTATCCTTCGAAATATAGATCATTTGCATAAAGAATTCACACACGGGTTGGCCATATCGATGCCACATCGATCGAAACTCCTGGCAGCTACTTAGTCATGGGATTCGAAAAACGTTTGGAAGAACGATAGGAGGAACCATGAGAGAGAGAAAGAGAGAGAGAGAGAGAGAGAGAGAGAGAGAGAGAGAAAAGAAAAGCAAGGAAAAAAACGAATGAGAAGTTAGAAAGAAAAGACAGAGAAAGGAGGGTGGTAAAGGAAAAAAAAAGGAGAGGCGGGTGAGAAGGGAAAGAAGATCGTAGAAAGAAGGATTCGAGATCCAAGTGGCCGCAGAAGCACAATGTTCGTCATGCGGACAATGGAATCGGTGGAGTCTCGATTGGTCGACCGAGAGAAGAGCCGACTATCGATACTAATCGATATACACTCACGAATGCACAGGGCCAGCACGAATACACTCAAATGGAGGAACCCATGACGGTGAGACTCGATTAGTCTTGGCATTGTGGCTCCCGTCAATGTCCATGGACCGATGGAGAGACCAATAGAATAAGAGGGAGAGAGAGAGAGAGAGAGATGCTGAAGTTGAATACGCGTTGTGTGCCAGGCATCACCAGTGAAACAGGGATCGATCTATGTCTGCGTGTGTGTACTCTGAGAAACCTGCACAGAAATGCGCGCGTGTCATTGTTAGCCACCTGAGACCCTAAGTGATTCCTGACACGTTGTCCGTGAAAACGCTCCCGGCAGAAATGGAAGATAGTAGGTAGAATGAAAGAGAAAGAGAGAGAGAGAGAGAGAGAGACACGTCGATGGCTACTACTACTCGTCCATTTTGATTTGGATCGATGGCTATTACCGAGCTTCTCCTTTCTTTCACCGATCAAAGATCTCCGATTATTTTAAAGCTTCTCTAAGCTTAATAAGACCATGACGAGAGAATCCGATCTGATTGGGAAATTTTATTCTTTAAAAGTTGGTCAAGAAATTAGCCAATCAAATTAAAGTCATTTCGACAAAAAATTTACCTAGAATAGATATATATATATATATTTGATTTATCCATTCTTACGAGAAAATACGAGGGTAAAAAATATTTTCTAACAGAGTCAGAAAAGATAATAAAAACAGGGAAACTCATGCGAGCTTACCCAAATCCAACCCCAGAACCTTGGCACCCTTCGCAGGGTTGCAAACGAGCTACCTTTTAGTTGAAGTTGAGGCAACGCGTGGACGTCGAGGGAGATGGTAGTAGTGGCGGTAGATGGTGGACCAAATATAATCGTACGAAAGAAGTAGGTGGAACCAAGGATGAAAGGGACTACGGAAAGTTTGAAACGAACGATTCGAGAGGGGTGGCGGGAGAAAAAGACCGTGACACCATAAGGTTACGCCTGTTTTGTAGACAGATTCGTTACGGCCAATATAATGGCTATTTACCATACTACGTATACTAGATTAACTATTGCCAATGGCCAATAAAATTATTCAAGGTACAACATTATGATACACTCGTCGATTCGTCGAACGGTGTCCGTGAAGAAACGCCTCTTTCAATCTTGCGATATATCCAGTCTATCACGGACTATTTCAATTATCCGTTACGATCAGACATCGGGTGTCTCTCGATCGACCGTCAGCCAGTCGTAACACTTGCGAGGGATAAACGACGACGATCGAGGAGGCGTGTGAACTCTTCCGTAAATTGACCTTATCTTCTCACAATAAAAATCTTTCTAATACGAGAAAGAATCTTTCTTGTCGTTCGTGATCAAACAATGATAACCGAGATTATATCCAAGTTCAGATATTTTTTTTCATTTAATATTTTCTCACAATTAAAAATGTGACAAAATCGCAGCCTCTACGTTTGCTATACAATCTTATTAGAAATAAAAAAACAAAAAAAATATATATATATATATATATATAGATATATATATATATTCATTTATCTCCTTTTAACTAAAGGACATTGGAATCACCAGAAGAAATTTCCACGAAGTTCCGAGAGTCGATCAAAAGGAAAGGTAAACGACACCATGGCGTTGCAAAAAATAGGATGGAGAGGGAAGGGATACATAAGGAATAATAGTGAAGTTTAGGAAGAAAGTTTGAGAAGGAAAAGGCGATGTTCTTAATGTTGGGGGAGGAAGAAGATTCGTAAGGTGCGTATAGCCACGGGGGTGTTAGTCGTGCGTGCGCGGTCCACGAAGATTCTGCTCCGCGGGTTCCCATGGGCAGGTTGGCCCACCCATGGCTTTTTCACGATGCGCCAGGGAGGCAGCGTTCAAGAAATGGCACGCCAGGGGCTGACACGTCGTACGAAGAAACGGA